>NW_019213427.1:0-69419 GCF_002532875.2 Varroa jacobsoni
CTGACAAAGATGAAGTTAGCTCTAGTGGGTACAGTGGCCTGCGAGAGAGCCATGTACTAGAGCGGTTTGTTGTACAGCGTGTTCTGGCAACGATACAATGTGTTTAAGACTGGCAGCAGGCCGATAGGGGCGTGTAACCTTAACTACTGCTAGTTCGATCAATTCGTACGATATTTTATTACATCCACTGTATGCATAGTATAGAGAAAATATATATAACAGGTATTTTTCATCTGCAGGATAGTTTTTTCAGAGATCTAGTTGTCTGCACGTGCAGACCCAGTCCGCCAAGCGCTATTCGCTACAACGGGACAGCGTATCCGCACTCTAGGCCTCATCTCCAGAAAAAGTGTGTACATGTATAAATAACACAGGGCACATTGCATAATCGCTGGCAAGACATTGGCCCCATGCGATTATGTCACTATCAGGAAATTACTTGTCTCGAACACACGGGGTTCAGCCTCGGCCCCAAAAACAACAATTATTTCTTCTATTAATGGAGCCACCTATCGCAATAGCGGTTTTTATCGAGTTTTCGTGTTAAGGTAGTGAGTCCGCCGAAACAGTTGTTCAGAACGAACTCGACGACAGACAGTGTTTATCGATCATTTATCCGGTCTCCGTAATATATTCCAGATCATCGTAGTTCTACTCGCCAGATGCTATCACTAGTCAATGTCAAAGTCGGTTTCTCTCGCAGCAATACTTGACATGATCTCTTTGGCTGGGAATCGATTGATTTCCGTTGGGCTAATAATAACGGTATATCACGCAACAGTGCTCGACCGCTCTGGATCAGCCGCTGCACACTTGCTAGAGCAATAGAAAATCAGTATAGCTTCGCTAATAATGAAATTCTATATCTTGTGCGACTTCTAGGTACAACAGGTTGTACGTGTTTGTCTCGGTTGCGTTTTGCTTCTCTGGCTGTTGTCCCAGTTACTAGTCCGCAACTGTTCTTTGGCCTATGGCAGAGCTGTACGGGTGTTTGTACAAGGGAATGTTGGTTCCTGCTCTAAGGAAAGAACAACTTTCGCTTAGAATTTAGATGTGTCTTGCGGTTAGCCGTTTCTTCCTCGTCCGCATAAACATAAATCTTCTCGCTAGAATAGTGTTAAATTATGTTATACTTTGTCAATCATGCATATGTTACCCAAATGTACGCGGGTGTGTATGGCAATTTGTAGATGTCATTGGAACGAGATTGTGGGTTGTAACCCATTTCTAAATCAACACCAGTTAGAATTGCGCCAGGTTGTACTGATCGAACTTTGCCTTCCTTTCCCAGTCAAACAGTTACATAACTTAGTTCCTATAGACTGGTAAACTGGTATCATATGCAATACTGTTGGAAAAATTCATGAATACTTAACTGGAGTGGTAATGTCTCAGTACGGATAGTCATCACAGTTTAGGAAACCACCCGATCGTCTAGCAAAACGTAACTCTTTTCGTGGAAAATGAGAAATCGTCTCCAGTCATCAGGACGACCAACTTAACCATCTCGCAAGTAGTCTAAGCACTGCACCACCAGCCCATCTGCCCAACACTGGGCCGAGCCTGATCGGCTGAAAAACTGTCGCGTAGTCCTTCTTAAAGTACAATAAACAACAATTGTGAAAACGCTTGACTTGAAAGGGGGAATGCTCTAATATCGGTAGTAGCCAATTTCTACCTTGTTCAAAATTCATCCAACTTCCGTAGATTACTGGAATATCAAAATCAAAATGTAGCTAAATGTTAGCATATCCCAGAGTAGCAGAACAATATTGAAGGTACGATTCAGGCTATCTTTATGACGGATTTTAACGAACAGACTTCTTTACGTTGCTAATTTCGTCTGCGCTTTTGCATATGACCGTAACGAACTTCTTACGACTCTACGAGTTTAAGCCCTACGAATAGGCTTGCAGTGCCTTACTAGCCATCATTTCACTTCAGGTAAATAACGGTTCCTTATTCGCTGATCATATAAAGCTTACTAAAAGAAAATAGATGTTTTTTTAGGCATGCTCATTAAAGTTTTCTGATAAGTCGTCTATGTGGATTAAAACGTCCAGCCTTTGTGCGACTTTTTGTGCCTTCCGGCAACTTAATTACCTTATGTTAGGCATGCTTCCCCGACGGGTCGCTTTGCTTAGAACTAGCATTGCGAAGTGTTTTATGAAATAGAAAAACGTACGTTTCATCAAAAGGGCAGTTTAGGCCGCCGAAACGAATATTAATTACGTCCTATAGAGGTGTCCGCCAGGGATGACTCTATTGGCAGGTACGAGAACAATTTCAAAATCCAAATATCTGCTTTCGCTTAAACATGGGTTGTAAACAAATGCCAATATTGGTTTATTGTATTTCTTACACCTTAAATCAATGTTTAACACAAACTTCAACAAATAAGCGTGTGATACATATCTACATATATGAATTTCGAGAAAGTGATTTTCTGTTCTGTGACATAATCCGCCAGGGTCCATATGAAATTCAGTATCAATCGACATTTAGCTCTTCGTCCGGCCGATATATGGGAAGGAGTTTATAACTTACTTTTGCAAATCATGCAGATTTTCACCTTACGGTTAAACGTCCGCAATTAAAAGTAACCTCTGCTAGCGATACAGTTAGATGGACTTGACACTAGATATAGTAGTGGATATAAAATAAAACAGGTCAGTAGCAGAAAAATTGTGTTCAATTGACTTAAGTTGCCCACGATGCATATGTGTGCACCTAAGCAGTTCATGCCGACACCGGAACGTGGATTATCGAGAACTGTCCATGATTGCGATTTGTGTTTTTCTTCGCAAGCATTTATAGGTCGTCATATATAGTATAATACGGACTTTATAAACAAGCATCACAGCTTTTATCAGACGCATTAACTGCTGAGCCACTGGCGCCTCGCGACCAGGGTCGCCGGAAGTGCCACCAAGGAATGTTTTCTTTTGCTGGCGTCCGTCACATACAGGCATAATGTGCGGTGAAGAGATATTACGAAAATGAAGTTTGCGAAGGCAAAGGAAGGCCCTCGAATATTTAACTATTGGAATTGGTTCCCTCTCGGTCGTTTTTTAGCACTGCATACTTGCAGTCGATGTTGGTGCCCTTTCGAAATATTTATAGCAACCGACGACACACCTTTCAGTCGCGTGCCTGGTAGCGTCCATATCTATCCTTGGAAAACGGCTGTCACACTTACCTCGATCAGTAGTCGTTTCTGTCCTTATGTCGTTCCAAATACTAGTGCCCTTACTAACTACTCCTAGTACATGAATACACAACTCGGAACAAGCTAGCCAAGAGCTGAGTTTCAAAAGCCACAATTGTAGGAGAAGCAAAGATACACGTGAGAGGAATGGCGGAATCAGTTTCGAGTCGTTGTGTTTCTAGTTAGGGAGTGAAGGCGAAGGCAAAAAGGAAGATAACATCAAGTGCAGGCAGAAGAAACGCTCAAAATATTCATTTTCGGTGATACGCAAGGTTCAGGTAATAAAGTTTTAACAAACGTTTATGATATTTATTACCAACGGTTTCGATGTGACAATAATAGTAATTTATTGCTTACTTCAGGTAGCGCTAGTCTACAAACACTCTATGTATTGTCTTTTGAAAAACAGCTGTGTTCACGTGCGCCCTCTGGCGTATTTTTTCGCTTTTCCGATGTCCTTGTGCACGCAGCAGCTAGATTAGGCACATGTAACGTCAGGCTCTGTTCGCTAGGGGAACGAAACTAGCTAGCGAACTAGTTAGTTGTGGGCCAAGCAGAAGTAACAACAGCAGCGTCAGCCTCTATAAAGGTACCAGCGGCGAAGGCTAGTGCTCAGACATGTAGCAACTCGTCTGGCAACGAACAAAGTTTACCTCAACCAGTTACTACCGAGCGCTAAGTCTGTTGGTTAACCCTATCTCTTCGTTTTCTCTTCGCCATTCTGGGTTTCCCGGTTAGTACTTCCGGACGATGAAGCGCGCAATGCGGGTACAGGCACGCGGATCCGTGAAGGAGGACCGTTGGTGCCGTCACGGTTTTTTTTTTAATATAGGCTATTACGCTGCTGACCACCGCTGTCATTATTAATGAATAAGCGAACGAGCTAGCAAATAAGCGTCTGTGTTAACTAACGTCTGTATAACAACCGTAGCATAACGATATTCTATAACGCTGCGCGTATGTATGTTTGTCCATGTGCGTTCGCGACTGGATCTCTCACACGCTATTACGCAATACGCTTACTACTGGCCATTCTTCTGGAGCCTTGCAGCTGTTTTGATTGCTGATGCTGCTGCTTGTGCCTCTAGCGGTGTTCCTGTATCCGCGGGAGCCATTCTTTGCGGTTTTTATAGTTACGCCTTACATTGATTGCCTTCTCTGCCTCTTTACGTTGACCGTTTAAGGTGAAGCCAGCATCGCATACAGAGCAGGATCAAAGAGGCTGATGAAATTGAGAGTATCTCTGCCTTGACCGGGTAAAGCTACCCTTTAATGAATAACCGAAGTCGCCTAGAGAACTTTATAAACGGTACTTGCGATACTCGCTGCTAAGGAATTTTTGTTCTTCTTTATGGCCACAAACATATCGAACCTAGGATATTTTATTTTACTGTACATGGAACTCTCCTTCTGAAGCTCAACAACGTAGACGCGCCACTTTCTTTAGGCCACTATAATATCTAACACAAACTCTTCTTCAAGACAGTAAGTTGACCCAACACCGGCCGAACTTATGGCCGAAATCGTATGTATTATACAAATGGGATAAAATATTAGCTGTATGTATGCGATTCTAGAAGTATGAGTAGAGTCCCCTTGTAATTTCAATAGTAGCAATACGTGTCCTGGCTCATAATTATAGCCTTCTTATACGAGTCCTTCATTGAACAGGCTACAACGTATAAGTGAACCATAACAGGCCCTTTTGTTTACGCTGCCCGTGTGCGTTTTAGAATAGAGTAATATTTAAACTAATTTTGATGTCTGACGAAAGTCAGTAACTGAAACTGCCCACTATAACTAAACATAAATGGATAATACAAGCTTTGACCCACAAAACTCAGAGGTCACCCTAACCATGCTCACGCAGAGAGAAGCCTTGAAACAGTGATGGCCGTCTGGCCTGTTTATCGTTGCCTGAATAATAAGAGATTATAGGCCGTTTATCTCTTTGACGCGACAGCACTCAGCAATTCCGCAGAAATAGGACGGTTCCAGTCTTAAGAAATCACTTGCACTAATAACAAGCCGAGCATCGTTTGTTGTCGACAGAGATGTCCGAGGGGCAATCACTCGGGGTACGTTGTTTCCATGTACGCATTCATGATCATGTGTTTTGGATCAATTAATAACACATAACAATACGTCTCAAAAAGCATTTACATCCGTTGTAAATGTTAAAAATGACTATTAAGTTTTTGAAAAGTTGTTATCACACTGTGTTGGCTAATGGTGTACATAAGTTATTATTTAGATTCGTTTCTTGCATCGTTGGTATGGCTTCTTTAGTAACTTGTTCCGACTGAAGGGGATTGTAATACAAATATGAGGTAGTTGTGGTTGTTTTAGAGCAAAGCCGGTGATTTTTACTTGGAATCTTGTTAAGCAATATCAACCACGGCTCAGAATTGTTTCAGAGAGATACCGCCAAATATGTCACCTAATGAGCTTTACGACTTTAAATTTGACTGCAGTGATGGCAATTTTAGGCCACTATATATATATATATATATATATATATATATATATATATAATTATTAAAATTCGATATGCAATTTCGATAATGCACCATCACTGTTTGAGTTAACCTGCCTGCTTTGCGTTTTGTAGTAAGCGTTTGATGGACCTCCTGAGAGGGAAGTCAGCTATCCGTCGAAGCATCGTTTAAGACTTTGCGTGTAGTGTCTATATCCAATCGCTCCTGCCTCGCAGAATTCCCGGGTGCTCCGAAACAGCAAAGGGGCAACTGTGGCGCCTTGCCAAAGTTCAGCTAACTTTGAATAAGTTCGACGAAACTTCATCGAGTTGTCACAATGGCTGCTAAACCGAGCAGTGTAGATCATTCTTGGCTGGGATGCGTCCTGTGGGTGTCCAAGCGACACAATCGACCAATAAATAGCTGAATGCAGATATAATAATGAACGGCTGTCAGCTGAATTGGGCCTACATTGGATTATCTACATGTGACCAATATTTTTCCTATTCTTATTTTTAACTGGTACATAAATTGATTTTAAGATTGCCATTTTCATTATATTACATGCACATGCGTGTCTCATAAATCCATACCTACCTGTTCACTTCTGTGTAGAAGATGTTACCCAAATGAGACCTGCATCGTATTCATTTAATTACGAGAAATTTATTACCTATTTTTTATATTTGAAGGTAATTTTTAGCTACTCCTGAAGATTCTATTTCGTTAGTCAAAATTTGCTTCTGACAAAATTCAACGATTACCCCTTTATTTATAAATTTATTATTTGCTCAAATGAAGCCTTTATCTAGGAGAAACAACAGTAGCATATTCTCCGTCAATTCATTATGACTCACTTTATTGTAGTTTGTTATTATGATTACTATTAGTATTATTATTATCATCATTAGCAATATAACTTTAAATGTATAGATATATTCATGTTATAGCAAAATAAATACATAGCTTGTCTGCAACAACTGTGATTCTTCATTAGTATGATCATCTTCACCGTAGGTGATTTATAGCAAATATTTAAGCGTCATCTTTTCGTTTTCCGTAAAGTTTTTAGCTCGGGTTTTTTTCTTCTAATTTCGCACCCATCTAACTCCCTAATAAATCTGCTCGTTCGAGAATCGATAACGTATTTCACGCACGATTTTCAACAAATGCTTTGCTTCCTCAGCCCGCATCGCTCTCTACCACCCACCCACCCACCCACCTACCCCTCCCACCTCTCTTTCTCTCTCTGTCTCTGTCTCTGTTTCTGTCTGCCTGTCTCTCGCTCCTTCCTTCTCTCCCTCCTCTTCCTCCTCTCCCTCGTCAATTCGTTATCAGTCGCTTTTGTTTCTTTATTACTCAATTAGTTCTTGATCGCTTTCTGTTTGGTATAGCATTATTTGTATTTCGATTAGCCATCAGCATCAGCAGCGTATATTTAGTAAAATTACATCACGTTATTTTATTATATTCATTATACTTGTTACAATTATTTCTTGTTTATAGTTTATCATAATTTCAACTTCGTACCTGTCTTTGTGATGTGTGTTTAACTGTGTGGAGAATGTTTTCCATGTGGATGATGATTGGAATGGAGATTCAAATAGCGTTATGTTTCTCATAGTGCTGTTGCTAATGTATTTCGAAGGACCCGAATCTACGGTTAGTTGAATCTGTATTTCTCTAAAATTCTACCACAGTTTTAGCTACAATTTAGCATTGGTTTTAAGCGGGACGTAGTTTTTCGACACAGCCATATCATCGTCGTCGTCGTGTGACGTCAGTTAGGTAATTCCGGTTGTCTTTTTATGTTTTCCCTTGACGCACACATTTTCATCTATGAAAGTTGGCATTTTTACTCGTCGTATGGCCATCTCAAAACGATTTGTGCGTACGCATTTGCTATTATCACCATTGAAACATTGGAGAATGTGGTTATTTGACAGGGTGCTATCAGCCAGTACTACTGACCTCAGTCCTGATAGGATATTAATCGGAGTCTCAGAAATGTTAATATTATTTATTTATAGTTAAAAAAAAACGCAGACTGAGCACTAGTCATAATGGCAATTCCGTAATTTTTAATCCTATTGAAGCAGTGCTCTGTTGTAGTTGGTTAAAGCCTTTTTCCGCTCGTAACATCTACTCGCGCCGCTGCTGCTGCTGCTGCTCGAAGACTATATTTGCATAGATAAAAAAAAACTAATTGTTTCTTTTCGTACTGACGAAGCAGAACACGACATTCCTATTGCACTAATCCAACTCAGTACATCCTATCGAGACTAAACGTCTGATAATAACTGCAATTACATAGCGTATCTTCGTCAACAAACGTGTATTTACCAGGTACCTAACAATAATCTCAATAGCAGAAACTATAAAAGAAATCGATCAAAAGAGAGCTGTTCGATTCTAGAATTGCCAAATCGTTTTCTGTCAATGAATGTCCTATGTACAAAATGGCGCAGGTTCCAGTAAGCCTTGTCGAGTCAATTATTATATCAGCGTATTGACGTCTCCTTTATTCTACCTCGAGTCAACAATGGTCGCTGCGGCTGTGGCTGGTTCCCGACAACAAGTAAAGCCAGTAACGATCACATGATGAGAGGTCCAAATAGTTACGATTCTCTTATATTGAATACTGTTCGAGTATACCTAGAATTTTGATTCGTCATAAGTCTATATATTTACCAGTGTCTTATGGCAAGTCACGTTATCTTATGAATCTGTAGCGTTTTGCAATTTATATTATCACTACTACTAGTATCGTTCACGACCGTCCAGCAAGTATATGCTTGAATCTCATTCATTATAGTAGATGTTACCCACTAGAGGATTAGAGTTTGTCATCTCCCAGCAATTCTCAGCTGCTGTTCAATTGATTGTTGCCTTCCTTGTTCATTATCCGATCCAAAGTGCAGAATATCTGTCGCCCCAAATTCATCATTCGTTAACCGTCTGAAACCAGTCCTGTAACGCTAACTAAACAACGACGATTTGACGGTTAGCAGACGCTTTCTGAGCCATTCAACCAGCGCCCCCATCCAGTTCTTGCGGGTCAATTGTGCGATAAGCTACTTACAAGACAGGCCTTTTGTCTTGTCAGCCATAACTACTCCACACAGTGCGCAGCTGAATAGAGGCTTGTTAGTGTTTATGCATGCGTTTAATATGCGACATGAACTACTTCGATTTTGTGAGTGAATGTGACAAGAAAATATAATTACTAATCAAAAATCGATGTCATTACGTAAGGACCTGGCTGGCATTTTGTAAACATATTGCACATGAGAATAGACGCTCTGTGGAAAGCGTGAACAATCGCAAATTTGGTTGTTTACAAAAAAAGATATCGTCTGCTAACTCGGGCTCGTCTGTCCCTATGATTACTCCACAGCAAATTGGTTTCGCTGTAGACATTTTTATTGTGCGTTAACATTGAAGTGTCTAGGTACCCTGTGTTTGTTCATCGCTGGTTCATTTTTTTCATAGCTACTGTTTCTGTCCTATTAAATTCTGCTCTTATCTTTCTCTTGCGGTTTATCTGGGAGATGCTTTAAAGACTATAGGATGTATAATTTCGATCCGTTCAGCTTGAGTTAGCAGAATTATCTATACGGAATCCAATTGTCATGAGGTCATATTAAAAGACCGCTAATTTTCTTACGGACTCTACACCCGTTATATTTACTGTAATTGTATAATAATAATTCGGTACAGAATATATATATATATATATATGTGTGTATATAATAATTAGTAGTAGTAAGGGGCGATTGCCCATCTTTGCCCTCTTTGTTGTCCGTCGTTGAAAATTTTTCTGTATCGTATTTTTCTAAGTTCTCCTAAAGCTTTTTTATACAAAAAGAGCATAAACTTCCTTTTCTTGCACAGGTAACTAAACTTTACAAAAAGTGTCTGTTTGGCGACGTATGGTGACGATTTTGTGAACTACGGAAATTCTATCATGTTTCCAATGCCGAACGTCCCTAGATTATGTCGGTACGACTACCATCAAAGATTGCACTCAAGCATCCAGGCGAAGCGTGAGACTCACAATTCTAGGTTTCTTCGCATAGGCAAAGACGCTCGTATATCATGCCCCCAATTTTGGTAATGCCCTAGGTTTCAGTAGTTTTCATTGAACGTCAAGAATACGATCTACTGTAAATTGTCTCGTTCATGATATGGCATTTGCGTGAACTTTTTCAAGTTAAATCACTCTACGTACAATAGCATAACTTACTATGGCGTTTTCGCTATCTCTACCTCTGCTGATTTGTGAGTTTTAAACATTACAAATTCCCGCTGTCGTATCGTTTGCTTTCATCTGTGTGTAAGAAATCACATCGCATCGCATCTCATCCCAATCTCAAGCGTTGGCAATCATAGACAATCGTGATTGTATCTTAACGTTAAACAATCTCAATGTAAATGGCTTGTCGGATACCGTTATCAGGTGTTCTCTCTCATCGCGTCTCGTCCAAAAATACAACATTACCTCTTTGCAGGCAGCACCTCTCTTTGCAAAGCTGCTTCACATCACAGGTCGGCCGTGAGGTGTCCGCGCGAAAAGGCAGATGTGACCTTCACGTTGTGACCACCGTATCACAAGGCATATTACCCCCTTCCCTCCAGGGGTCCCTCACCGCTGTCTTCTGTTCTGTTTCGTCGCCCTTTCTCTCCATGCGCGAGCTCTCACTGTCTCTCTATCTCACAGCTTACTTGCCTTTCTTTCGGTTATTCTAATTCTTCTTATATAAACACTTCACAACACCTAGTTCGTTCTGTTGTTGCTCAGTTATCGATCCTGACGCTCATATAAGCATGAGCGACCAGTTCACGACCGTCACTGCACGATCACCGCCAATCCCTATTTCGTCTCGTTCCAGACACTTCAGCGTCGTTCTTCGTTCCGTTTCCCTCAATTCGGACACCTACCATTAGTGATTTCGATTTCGTGCTTTGTGCATTCACTGTCTATGAAGTGAGCTTTTCTGGGCGAACCGAAAAACAAACGAAGTATCCACGATTATGGAATCAAAAAATAAATTAAAAGTTTCGTTGCCAATCCTAGAACGAAGAGCTTTGAGTACTCTATCGAACAGCGTAGCCATCGTTGTTAGCCGCGACTTTTAGGAGCTTGTTGTTCCGTTTCTTTTTGTAACAAGCAAAGCCAAATCGAGTCTTCTTAAAGTGGTCTTCTTCTCGAACGAGCCGTTTCATGGTTTGTTTATATAGTGACCGCTGCTATTATTAATAGTAGTCGTAGTATCTCTTTGTTCCACTGTTATCGTCTTTGTCCGTTCCACTTGCTTTTCAGCTACTTAGCAGTCCAGATCGTCCCTGCTTTGAGTTCATATTATAGTAACTATGTATAAGCTTACATGTTTGATAAGGTGTTGCAGCAATATATGTGTCCGTAAAGTGATAAGCATAGTGTCGTGTATAACCATTTCATATCACATTGACCACTATTATCATTTTAGAATCATATCTTGTTATCATATTTGTATTACACTCTTCATTATCGTTAGTGTTGTTGCCGTTATCACACTCGAATCACACTACCTCGATACTGCCCCTACACCTGACATTGTGCACCCTCGAGGCCGTTCTGTATGCCCTCTCTCTCTGAAACGTGCTCTGCTACGTTCTGTCACGCACTGCTACGCTTCTACGATCCACTGCCATTACCACCACCGCCACCCTCGTCCTAACAGCTGAGCCTTTATGTGCTAATAAGCATTCATAACAATCTAATAACAATGACCGTACGTTACATGAAGTACGTTATCTATATTTGGATTCAGAGCAGGCAAAGCTGTGCTCTTTCCCTCTTCCCTAAGCTCTAACTTTCGTATGTTAAGTTTGAAGATGCAGTGTGAAGATTTCCGTTATTCGATTATCCATATTATTCTGTTGGGGCATACGGCACTACTCTATTGCTGCGATCATTCGAAAAGGGCGCTCGTTGATAAGAAGGGCAAGATAATGTTGATTTCCTCTTTACGTTCTTTAGCTTAAACCTAGATACTATAAAGTTTTGCTGCACTTCTAGTTATTGATGTTGTTATTATTGTTTGTATTTATTAGTTGCTTTTACCCCTTCTTCCCATGCTCTTTATCGTTGCCATCTAGCTAGTAGGTATATGTAGAGATGCGCTAAGGGGGTATTAAGTACAATACGGTATAGTACAATGAACATATCACGCACTGGCACATTCATCACTCAGTATTTTAAACGTTTTGATGCAAGAATAGTGCACGACTATAAGAGGTTAGATTGAAAAACAAAGCAAAAAGTACTGCTGATTGTTGCCAAAAAGACAAGCAAAGAAAGAGCGTTGTTTTTTAGCCTTTGTGGCTTGATGGCCTAAACAATAGGACGTCCAACTCACACATACTATTATCCTCTTTTGGGCTCTCGTTACCGATAAAAGTGCCGAGCGCAGTATGAGCTTACTCTGTACCCCTGATCAACCTAGATGTCGATATTTTGTTTGCTGCTATACCTGTATACACTATAACGTATACGTTGCCCTATGTGAAGGCGAATATTGGCCTAGGCAGTCCCAGACAGCGGACAGCGTGCGGCCCTAATCGTTAGAAGTTAATCAGACAGAATTTTCAGTCTAATTGTGATGACGAAAGTATCCATTTTTCTGCACTAATTAGCTGCAATCAGAGAACCATACTTGTGACATAACAACTATGTTCTCTTGGTTGATTTGTTTGGCAAGAACCTGATAAGATAAAACGTTATAACACTGTCTTTTAGTGGCAATAACTTTTCATATCATTGAATTTAACCACATACATTGGACGAAGGGCAGGGCATTCCTGGTACATACCAAATTGAAAAAAAAAAACACTTGTAAGGCCGGAGCAAAGTACATAGGTATGCGTTGATTTTTACTGTATAATATTACTTCACTTGAAAAAATGGAAACCCTAATATATTATTAGGAACTAGTATTACCATCATCATCATTATTATTCAATGAGGGTCGCTCGATTCCGAATTCTCTTAGACCTACGAACTTATAGGCCAGGAGCGTACCGGTCGTTCTTACAGGGGCAATGAATGCTAGAGGATGGTATTAAACAGAGGTAATCTGAGAAAGTTAAGCAGGTTTCTGCTGAATTTTGAGGTACTAGTTTTTCTTTTCTATTTCTATATTATCTTTATATTATGAATTATTGAGCAGTTCAGGATATCACATAGCACAAACAAGAATGAACGTACGTAACTGCTCGGTCTCTAAAACAATAGAAACTTGAACGCTAACTTCCTCTTATTATTCGCAAGTTCCAAGAAAAAAAAAAACTGAAAGTAACTCAGTTGACCCTAAGTATCGTGACTCAAGTTTTTGACGATCTAAACAAGGATATTCCTAAATATGTTTCGTTTCCAAAGCTTCTCAAGTATCTCGGGATGTACCTTGGGCAAATGAAGTTCTGATAATAATTATAATGGTTGGCATAATAGTTATCGCTAGTGGTTATATATCCTCTTATTGTTTACAGACATACACTTATTCCTATATATTCATCGATGCTCTATTTAACGTATAAGTGCCTTATAATTATCATATATAATTGAAGTTAATACCATAATAATGCCTGTCATTAATTATTATTGTCGCAATACTCCCTATACCATTAGCAATAGTGGATCATGAAGTTATATCAGCTAAGTCCCTTAACTCGAGCTCCTTCATTCATTCTTCGCGCTTGTCTTTTTAAAGTAGTGTTGCAACTAGACTATGCAGTCTTCTCCCTAATCTTCTGCGCATGTTCACCTTGTGTCTTGAGCGTGTGTCTTCGCGGAAGAGAATCGACATATACTCATCATCACCATCATCCTGCATGGGATAAATTATTGTATTTTGCATTGGTGTGTGGTAGTGACCCCCCTGCGTGAATCGACTTGATCAAGCCCTTTTTCTTTTTCTTTTCCCCCCTCACACACACACACACACACACACACACACACACACATCATCGTATGCTGCCGAAAGCATCCACACAAACTAGAACTTAGCTAAATGTGTAAACGTGTTTCTTGAAACATTAGTTCTCACCGTGTTCATCATTCCTGCACCTCGTGCCGTTATTTATAAATGGTCGCCAGAATGAAGGCCAGTAACATGTCGTCTGCTGCCTTGCCCCTTTCTTCTCCGAATCAAGTACCACTTGCTGGTGTTTTTAAATGGCGTTCAAACGCTTACCATGTCGGCTAACGATTTTTTTGATCTGTTGCTGAATGACAGCATATTTTAGATAGGGTAAAATAAGTCAAATTTGAATAATAGCGGGAAATGTGGCGATGAAAATTTGTACATATTTTCGTTTATTCACAAAACGAAGATGGCCACTCTTCATTTTAGGGTTTGATGTAAACTCAACTAGGCATACAGTTGTGCGTAAATTCGGCCAGAAAAATGCTACAGTAGTACTAGGTGTAAAATTGAGGCATGAAAATTAACCATTATAAAAACGCTTTGCCACTTTAATTAGTTAAAACAGCATATAGAGCTATTTTATAGCTCGAAAGAGTGGGCGTTTTGATAAAGAGTAGACCGTTCGAGAGAACGGTCGGGCCAGATTGTTGTCAACCGCCGTTGAGAAAAGCGTTCATTCAGATAGCCTCTCGTCTTGCTGATGTTGTATTTTATAGGGCCAATGTATATCTTCTTGCGCGCGTCTGTCAGGCCCATTTCGCGGCATCGTCCGTTAGATTCGAATATTCGTCTATGCGTAATAGGCCGGACGCCTACACGCACTGGTCACTATTTTTCATTTATATAATAATAGTCGTAGCCACTAATATATGTTGTATATATATATATATATATTTAAATGTATATATTATCGCATTTTTGTCAGTCGTTTTTTAATATAAATATTACTGTATCTATTGTTTAGGTATGTATATATTAATGAAATATTGTGCGTGTCGTCTGCAACGTTGTTTACCGCCGTCCACTGTAGGTAGATTCCTTCCGAGCTTCACTGAGACCAGTGGCAGTGGTTTACCAGTATTCCCTCTCTCGTTTTATATTATAATAGATACATCATTTCACCTCTATCGTAAACATAGATAATGTTATATAGGGTTAACTGTAATAGTTATGCGTCTCAACTCTCTCTAATCATTACTACTCGTAGTAACAAAGTCAAGAGACAGGTTTGGTTAAACTTGAGATCAGTCTGTCCGTAATAGTAGAGTGTCCCTACGCCAAGGACGTGAATAGTATCCATCATAGCAGGAATAACGGCAGGTAGCCGGTAAGCGTTCTCCTAGCCTATTTCTATAAGATCTATTGTTATCTGGTTGCTCTTATCTATTTCGTTTATACGCATCATCGAGACTCTCGATTTAGACATTTTAGTTAAAGATGAAATAACGAACGAGGGCATATGCCCGCATTTTTTGCCGCAGACTCAGTCAACCGTTTAACTATTATTATCTCCCAAATACATATCTTTATATAGTATAATAATGATGATGATTATTGAAAGGTCATACTGTGAAAATTTGCTTCGTTTACTAACACGCAGATTGGAAGGAAATAAACTTAAAACAATCAAAATGCGTCCTATTAATAATAAACATAGTAATCATCATTGCTGTCATAAGTGATATCGTCCTGTCTCCATCAATCATCCTGTCTTTTACCAGTAAATGAATATGATTTTTCCACTATGGATTCATTTCATCGTTCCGCTCATCTTATGCCATTGGTAACCAGCAACATCTTAAGATAGGCGGAATCCATTTTTTGCAATTTACTCTTACCCTTTATATGGAAAAATGTCCATCAATTCGTCAAGGTGCAATCGTCCTCGAGATGGTCTTCTTTCGAGAGATAGAATGAACTACTACGCGTCTCTGGCGGTTGCTGTCACTGGCTTGAATGAACTAATCTCATCTCATCATCTTTCGATTTTTCTTATGTCAATATAATAAATATATACCTATTTATTTCACCTTTACGTGGATGTATGCCTAAGAACTGTGTTAAATGATACAGCCTTCTTTGCTCCTGGTGGGCGTACTAGCATGGTCGACTGCTATCATGAATTTATTATATTAACAATATTTCAACATTATTTTCATTAGTACTACTATTACTTTTGTGCGTCTTCGGTTTAGTGATGCTAGGAGTGTATGTAAACTGCGCGGGATCCGGGTGAGCGACCAGTGATACACGACGATCGTCGATACTGACTCTAGACTATGAAGGCCTCTTAGAGGCCGAACAGGACGTCGCACAATCACACGTTCACGCCAGCAGGCATTGTTGATAAATCAGCTAGAACGCGCTAATATTTAATAGTCGTCTCGAGCTAATAAGGGTCGTCTCGTTAGTCGAGCGTCCGACCTTCTCGCTATCGCTACCTTAGGTGCTGCACTTCTATGTAGTCATTCAATAGTAACTTACCCTACGTTTTTCCAAAAACTTTTTTTGCGGTTACGGTCATCCTACTGGCCAGATTAGGTGTTCTAAATCAAACTGAAAATGTTGATTTAATTCCACGCAGGTAGTATTCTGGATCTGTGCGTTGCATGCGAACTTAATTGTCAAGAAATGCTATTATCACGTACTTACTAAATGAGCATCGGTTTGAGACTAGTTTTTATCTTGTTGCACCTTGCTTTGCCACACCGATCGAATGCGATCGATGTTGGTAAACGGTTCCTTGATAAACTGAGTTAGCGTCATTACTTGCTTAGTATGATTGATTATAGGTGATGGAAGCTTGTTCAATATCATACAACCGATCGTACGTAACCGGCCATGTTTGGATTTTCGGTTGCCATCAACATCACCGTAATCCGCATTCTCGTTATAGTCATAACGAGGCGTGGCCTCTACAAGCAAAGGCCAGATTTTTTAGCGGTGCGAAACCGCTGTAGTCGTTTAAAGACCATTCAGATTTACCCGCCCCGCATAGTAAAGGCATGCTGTTCCTCAACCGGGCATCGGGCAACAGGTGCATCGAAGCCGTGAGCGGTTGTCCGCGCTACTTGCAATTTGGGGCCTGGCGGCAGCTTGTCTGTAGGCACCAGGACTCCGTGACCGGGCTGCATACAGAGCCAAAGGGAATTTCCTTCGAAAAACGAAAAGAGGTCGTCTAATATAATAAGAGCATTGAGTTATGGCTACTTGTTTCATCGTATTTTTCCAACTGTCAAAGAATTACCTATTTCTCTGGTCTTAAACAAAACTATTAGTTTTTCAGGGTAATCTCATGTATTGCCCAATGGCAGTTCTACGCATCAAACCCGAAGCAGTCTAATAGGAAGATCTCAATACGTAGCATGTATAAAGTAAAGTCAATGATTTTTTATGCGGGAGCCTCCGCTGCACTGTTGGAAGGATGAAGCCTAAGGGCTAGTTTAGGAACGCTTGCCTACCTCTGATGAAAGGTGCTGTTGCCTGGTTGAACGGCGCACCGGCGGGTGGAGCAATCGCAGGAGTGCCTCTGAAAGCCACTTCAAGCGCAGCAGCCGGTTGAAGATGATAGTGAGGTATCGCCGGAAGACCATTTCCAGGCACCTGCCACATACTGCCTGCTGCTACTCCAGTTTGAGCGCCCTGCTGGTGCACAAATGCTGCCTGTTCGAGTAACACCGTCTTGACCTCGTGAGCCAATGGCTGACTGAAAGCCATCGCGGGGGTTGGTGACTCCGAAAGCGGTGTGTCCACTTGCTGATCAGCCGGTGACATCGCGAGAGAAGGCAATGCCATGGGTGCTTCTTGTGGACTTGCACTGCGTGGACTAAGCGGCAGCTGAGGCGGCGGCCATAGCTCGTCGCGAGCCTCTCGCGAGGCTTCCCGCGCAGCCAGGAGCGATTCAAGACGCGCCGCGGACGTTTTTTTCTTGTAGTCATATCGGACTGTCGGCTCGGGTGAGCTTGAGGTTGCTGCAGAAGAAGATATAGTCATTCAATACATCGACCTACAGATCTATAAATCAGCGCAGTTAAAATCGATCGTTGCTAAAGTTAGGTAAAGACTAGCTGACTACGTTTACCTAAGAAGATGCCTGTAGTTGTTTTTATTTATATTGAAACAAGTAAATAAATATCTACTTTACGTCTTAGTAGAGAAAACAGCTTTCAGTTTAGTTTTGTTAATAAATAAGCCGTTGCTATCACTAAATGATCATTGATGCTGTATCATCAAACGGACTTCCAAACTGCGATACGAGCACCGGATCGTGACAAAGGAACGATACGATCTATGGATACAAATAGATATTCGACTAAGGGGATCTTTGTCGATCACGGATATAGCGTCAGATGCTGAAGCTGAACAGCATTTCTTGCGTGACGAACAAAACCACTTATCCATAGAAATACAGGTATTGCGTTCGAGTAAGCCGCAATAATGCCAAGAAGTTAGTGAACATAATGGAAAAAACTTGCCACCTTTTCGATCACAATACTCAAAGTGAAGTCGAGCTATAGACGTTATATAAGCTATAGGAGGATTATAGATGATAGGACAACAAGTGTCCATATTATTTACCTAGCATTTTACAACGGGTACATCATTTTTTTTTTTTTTTTTAGCTTTTCAGTTGTTGTTAATTTAGCACGAAAACGGATCGCTTGAACTATAAATTACGGCGTCTCGTCAGGTGCCCATCTCTGTAGAAACTGGCTCGCTACGTACGTTTCAGTGTGCCGCCATTCCCCTTCTTATAGCTTGGCAGATACACGTCAGAAACATCGACTATAAGCAGATATTGACTGCAACAGCCTTTCCAGCTTTGTCTGTCTAAAGCTGGACACAATGATTCGATCCGATCTTTGTGCTGTGCTACAGGCAAACACTGCTAACGAGAATAAGAGTTCTAAATCTTATCAGTTTTCGGTAGTGCAAAACACTGAGACATTTCCAGATAAATGTTTCGCTTATACAGAAAAGTGTGTCTGGATGGCCGGGTTTTTTTTGATAGATTAAGTTTGACTTTTCGAACATCATCTTGATTTAGTATATTGTGGATTAATTCAAAGGTAACGTAGTTTTAGAGTGCAGGAAAAATACGAACACGCAATTGACACTCCACGCAAGTTTTAAACGGTGATCATACACTATCCACCTATATGCAGCTGATTTGATGCTTCAATCGTGCTGAGAGGGGATGACTCAAAGCGGACGTTGACCTCGTTTGTGAGATGAGACTAGGCCCGCAAGCTCGTGTAGATCTCGCTATAGGCACCGGCACGGGTGCCCGGCGTTACAGCTGATGACAAGGCAGCAAATGGACCAAGTGGTCATCAGTCAGTCCCCGCTCTGTTTGCATGAGCTCACACAGCCGCGGCCACGCATGGTAGCAGTGACATCGCTTCAAAAATAGCCATGATTGCAACTGCTATCGTTTGCTGCAGGAGGCAGGCGCCGTCAACAGATCTTCACCACCCTCATTCGACGACACTGGCTCTATAATTCTCTGTCTAGCAGTAACCAAGACAAGTCAACCTAAGCCAACCGACATGTGCTCAGCCGTAGCTTTTATTGAGGCTGATACCTGTATGGTGCGATCCATACGATGGCTAGTCAGAAGCAGGGGACGTTCCTTGGTCGCAGGAACAGGCAGCAGCTACAAGCTGCTAAACACGTATGGTAAGACACAATCCGTTGCAGCCGATTCGTTCGCCATCGCCGTCGTTAGCTCTTGGACTCTGGATCAAAGCTTGATAAGCACTTGATGTATATAAATCACATGACTGTGACGCGAGATTTTTCGCATTGGCTTGTGGAACCTTTTATCGACTGTAGCACGGGGGCTTTTGCCTCAAAAGGTACAGCCACTATAGATAAGTGGTTAGATGGGCGTACGCCAAGCAAGTATTTGATTTGAATAAACGAAAATTATATGCGGACTAAAACGGTACAACATCTCTTTCTCTAAAATCAAAACGAGCGATCCGCGCCGACCTGTACGTCTGTGATTAGTTTTTTTCCACCTTTTTGCGATGCAAATGTAGCGGCTAGAGCAGGAAGGTGTAACTGAGTCGCACTCACTGCGAAATTCGTACCCCCTGGTCCCCTCAACGACGGCCGTGATCACCGAATAGGCACTTAGACAACAGGATTGCCGTCCATATTTTGTACGTCGGAATAAGCAATGGCTACCAGTCGATGACCAAATCGATGAGACGATGAGACAAAGGTCAGAAGATGCCGATTCGGTTGGCGGCCGGCCAGCCAACTTTATTCCAAAATAGATGCATGCGAATAGAAACAAAGAAGACATTGTAGACGAGCAGTCGGAATCGTGCTACAATAGAACCGGGCCAAGAACGCTGACTAGTTAGCATTACCGGCAGCTCGCTGCTGCTATAACAAGAGAACGCCGAGGCGGAGCGATAAACAGGAAGGCATATTAACAGTAAAATGCGTATAAAACAATCGCGACCGAGTCCTTAGAGAATATATAAGTCTGTTCATTGTTATAGCACAGCGGTGCTTTGCAACAACATAATCGGCTGTTGAAAAGGTCATTTAGTATGGTATAGAATTTTCTCTATCAAGGTGTTTTAGCTAACGTCGTCATGATCTAAGCGGCCGTGCGGAACGTCGTTTCTTATTTTCTACAAAAGAGACAGACTCCTTTGAGCCTGCGGCACATACTCTTCCTGTTTGGTTCTGGAGAGATACGCAACTTTTGTCGGCCGTGGCTGCTATACCTACGTATTGTATTAGATGCAGCGACCGGTACTGTTAGTAGCTTGGATAGGGGAGTTTGCGTATATGCGTATTGAAATGCGCGGGTTCGTCGTCCATTGCTGAAACGCCAACTTTCGCGGCGGTGGCAGGGCTCACGGTGTCGTCGGCAGCCATCGTTGCCCAGGAACACTGGCGGCAACTCTCAAGCGCGACAGCAAAACAGGCAATCATCGCATAAAGCCCGTCGACCCTTTCACGGTTGTCCACTTATCATCCGTACAGTCACAGCGAGACGATGATATCTTACAACACGATCGAATCAATGACCTGCTAAACTGTAACGCAGCTGATGGCAAGATGAGAAAAAATGGCGATGCAAGCAAAGGCGATGCGGAAAGCCTCCAAGACTTCACTGCTCTAATAGTGACGATAATACACTAATCCAGTTTCATATATATATATATTGCTACTAAACTGTTGCCTAATGGTGGAAGCAACGTAAATTTCGAATACTTTGATACGTTCACTGGGCAACCAGTGACATATTATTCTGCCACATCTAGGTTTTATCAAGTAGCTTCTCGATCCAATGTTCGAACGAGGCTAGCTCTACCTCGCGCACTATAGCAACTATCCAGCGTTAGGTTGACTTATTTATAATGCAACTCCCGCATTTTGGCCCAATCAGCTCTTGGTCGTGGATTCTACGCGAGAAACAAAATTTACGCAACGAGACTTTATTAATTAGTTTATTTGCGTGTAAATGGCAGCTACGGACTAGTAGCACAACATAGTGCAATGAGCGAATAAAAAATGGCGTGTTTTCTTTTTTTTTTTAATAGTTTTGGGACGTTTGTCCAGATTCTCCACAGTCTGCTCATTATGGATAACTGAGATGCACTTCTAAAATAAAATCAGTTTTTAAGCACCAGTCTGTCGCAGACTTCTAGATGCCACCTCGTAGAAATAAGCATGAACCATTAGGTCTTCGTCCGCTGTTAGGATCATTGTTGTCCTCGACTGATACGAGTACGAATTAGGTCTGTGAATTGGATATGTGAATTTTTAAAATTGTGTGTGAACTTGTGTTTATAATGTCTTAACCAAATTGACGTCAAGGGGATCACTTTTCCTCTGTGAGTTAATAGCCGTCGCTCTTAAGGGAATCGTCGAAGTGTGCCTATCGAGAAAACGAGAAAAGATAAGATGATGCCCATTAAAATAATCTGCCAACTGCAAAGGTCTACCGATACATATGATACCCAGATATGTTGGGAGCTACTACCATTGATAACTTATTGTCACACAGCCATTGACGTACATAAGCACGGATAGTAAGAACAGAGAGCAGATCAGGTATCAAAAAGTACGGAAAAGTTTCTTACGCATCCACTATAAACGAAAAACTATTGAAGAAACGTCTATCTTCTGTGACGTGTCGGCAAAAAGCAATCGGCGCCAGTTCGCGCCTTTATTTGAAATACCATCGTAATAATGAATCGAATGGCTACGGTAGTATACCCCTGGCTAGAGACGTTGACTATACTAAACGTTTGCTCAGAGTAGCTTTTTTATTCGATACTCCGAACAGTTGATACGATAAATGCTCCGTCGTTGTGGTTATTTTTGTGTTTTTTGCTCGTTTTGGAATCTGGCCAGAAACATTTCGCTCATCTGCGGCCTTTGTCTGTACTCTAGTCAGTTAACCACTCTCTGGGCTTGCATATCCATAGTGCTCAATTATTTCTGGGCTCTGAGTAGAGATAGTCTGCTAGACAATACAAGCAATCGACAAAATCTACTTGTTCAACCCAGAAATTTTGACGTACCCAGTTTGGCTCTGTTTACGTATAACAAACGTACGCTTCGTCGTGAGCTGGATCATATTGCAAAATCATCGAAATTAATCGCTAATATATTTGTGGCAAAAGTGCTGTACCCTAGCGTGTCATCAAAACATTTAGAACATACGATTCATTTGGATTTAAAGAAAGCTTTCCTATTGTTATTAGAAGAAACACTCTACTCAAGCATATGGTTTTGAACCGAATTGAAAGCAACACTTCGGTACGGTAATCGTACTCCCGAAAATTCTGTACCGCTATATTCCTCTATGAAACCTCGTTCTTCTCCTTCGAGGTTAACGATATGGTTGAGGTTAAAAAAAAACATTTAATGAAGTACGTGCGTTCTCGTTGCGCCGTTGTCCGACAGCGAACAACTAGGTCACTGGAGCTCTCTTGCGTGCGCGCTCATTGAACTAAATCCGATTTGTGCACTTATAAGTATACAGACAAAAGCCTCGTATATACCCCGTCAAGCCTCAACATAAACATATACGACACTGTACAGTACGTATGTAAGATATAAGGAAAAATAAACAAAAAATAAGGCCATAATAAAGCGCCAACTTCGTGTGTGCAAGAAGATGTACGTATTTGATTATTTGCAAAGCATCTGTTAATAAACCATGTCGAATTATAAGACTTTGTTCTTTCTTTGTTTTTTGTTGTTTTATACATTCATTCATCCATTCGTTTATCCATCTCGTTTTGCATTACAGATAGGGAATTTTGGAGAACGACCAATCTGTACGGCACGCAACGCTTTTGGTTTAGTACTATTAGCAATTGTGTTATTACAGCAGCAAATAACAGCATATGTGATAGATAGTATTCAATTATAGTCTCATCCTGCTTGGCTGTTATTCGGTGGAACGACCACCATCTATAAATATTAAGATTGACTATAGAGACGTAAAAAACGCTGGGTCCATCGGCAGCAGTAGCAACTACGATATTGTTTGCATGCACGTGCGTATTTACGATTATGATTTGTGGTAGGCAGCGAGAGATATCTCTCTCGCCAACAGCAGTTTTACAGTTCAGGGCAGTGTGAAACGTAAAAGACAAAAGCAACGACAAATAATCGACCATTGCCTACTAATAACAGCGACAGCATACGTGTAGCAGCAGCAGCAGCAGCAGAAGGAAAAAAGCGAACCAAATAGCGTTTGAAAACTTTTTTCCGTTAGCCATCGTTATCCGTAGCTATCGCTTTTCCTGCCTGTGTGCTTACATGCAGGCATGATTGCGTCTCCTGCTCCTCGATGGCCGGTTAACATCTGGCTCGCTGGCGGGCGGGCTAGCCGACGACGTCCAAGAAGCTCGATAGAGCATGGCAGGACTACGAGCGAGCAGCGAGCGCACAAGCGAGTAAGTTTTCACATGCAGAAGGGTTACACTCCATGACTATTGCACTGAACCACCCCTATAACCGTCACCAGTGGATTCTTGCTCCCGTTCTGTCTCTGTGATGTTCGCGCGTCCCGTCATTAGGAAAATCTCGGCCATTACTAACACACTGCCACCGCTGCTGCCGCTACCACTGCCGTACTATTGTAAGTCACCGCTGGCCGATTAAGTACGCAAAAAAGTAAGGCCTCAGAAGGACCGCTTGCCTGGTCGGTTCTTGCTGCAGCTGCCAGCCGCCAAAGAGCAAAGGTTTCTTAGTGAGTTTCCTTCTTTGCTCGCTCAGCCGCCTGACCGGTCGTCCGAGTGATCCCCTCCTATCCACCGTCGTTCAGAGCAACTGATTGCGCGTTTTATCGAACAAAAAATTCTTACTCAGCTTTATACCTTTTCAGTGAATGTCAGGGTCCGTCATATAGCTGTTGTAAATATTTACTAGACTTTGCTTCTGTTAATGAGATGCGCAGCCTTTGTAACTGTTTATAAATGCTTAAAGTTTAACGTTTTAACTTCAACCCAAAAGTCTCCATTGATAGCAGAATTTACCTATTTTAGTAATAAACTTTATCGTCCTTAAGCTTGCTACATTTTCAACATTTTGCGTAGATTTTGTTAAAAGCTGCGTTTTTGAGCAAATTCAGCGCTCTTATTAAACTTCGGATATCTTTGCTGACAATAAGCATGCTCTCCAAATGTATTTTTGATATATTAAATAGAAAATACAATTTCCATACAGGATTAGCACTTATACATAAAATTCTTATATATATAAATTACATTGCATACCGCCTGATGCAAACACGACGAACGATCGCCAAAAATATGTTGCCGTTTTTGCTGCCTACATGAAAAATGTCTCCACGTGGGCGTCAGTCGCCGTCGTCGTCGTCGTCGCCGCCGCCGCCGCCGCCGCTTGGGTTGCGGTGCAGTATATAGTACTTTCTGATTAGGTTGTAGCAGTAGTAGAAAAGAACGAAATCTGCGTAATAGATAACGTATTTGCCTCTAAGCATAGAAACATGCGGTGGTCCAGGTTCGAATCCGGGCGTGGGCATAGTTCGTGCTGGGAGCCAGCCGTCTGATGAGATGATGCCTGACGACGGTGCCAAAAGTCAAGTTCAAAGCATTTCGATTTTAGTGTCAATACTAGCACTTTCAGCGGTCATAGAGTGACCGAAGGGCTCACGCAGCAACACCCTCCGCAATAACAACAACGGCGTAGCAGGCCGAGCATCGCACAAATAAGAAGACGATAGAGGAAAGGAGATGGTGCTGCGACCTTCGGGTCGTGCCAGCAGCATTTGGGTGTATATAGTTAACTTTCCGCTTTTGGCTATCTCATCATCGTGTCTCTCTATGCCTTTGCTGGTACGTCGGTGGTCGGTGATCTGTCGCCGTCGTGTCGATAGCGGCTGGCCATTGCATTGTTATCTGACAACAACGAACTTCGCCAGCAGATGGCGGCCGCACCGCGACGACTATATCCGGTGTTTATTTTCACCACTGAAGCCATTTGCGGCTGCTGCGGCAGTGGAAGTGTCGGTACTTTACGTCGTTAACAATATTTTGTATCATTCAGGTGCCTGGCAGCCATTTCAGCGTAAGCACAGTGCTCCATTTACTGCTTATGCTGCCAACGCAAGCGTACAGAAGCACCAACAGGTCGTGCGAGTAACAATATCGCCATAGAGATGCACTCTTCGCCATCGCCGCTAAACCTCGATTGACAAGAAAGTAGTTGTCAGCAGACCTTCCATGTCTTTTAATCCCCCCCCCCCCCCCCCTGTACCCATTTCTCAAGATTTATTTTCAGAAAGACAATAATACCCACAACAGTCGTAACAATAGGCATCGCGGTGTGTTAATGAAGGCAACAAGATCAACAGCCAGCTGCAAAGCATACGAAGGTCTGATGCTTCTTTGTTTTATTAAGCCTGTTCTTTGCCTATTAAGAAATAATAAGCAAAGAACAGACTAATACTGCAAGCGATCATATATTTGGCGGAATTGTTTACTAAACGACATCTTTACGTTAATTCTCTAGCGCCGTTATGAATATCTTTTCAGTAGAAACAGAGGAATTAAACAACTACAGTTTGCAATGAATTTCTCCATCACTAAAAATCATGCATGACATCATTGTGTAGTATAATCATCCTTCCTTACAATGTGCTAAAAGTACAAAGTTCAACAAGGATGTTATAATGAGCAGTCATTTGGTGTAGCCATTAATAACCTATATTAGTTCCCGTAGCTTTGCCAAAGCTATTGCTAAACACATACGTAATCATTTTATCCCAGCTTTTTTCGTTTCAGCAATGACTTTTACCGCCATAACTCGTTTATAACTGATGACGCAACGAAATTGTTATCCAGTCAGGATCCAAGGCAAACAGTTCGCAGGTGGTATACAACTAACTAGCTAGCTAGCTAGCTAGCTCCTTCGCTCAACCTATTTTCACCTGCGCGATCTCTACTCGGGGCTTTTAATCTGTGAAAACGCTTACGCTTGGTTGCTGCTGTGGCTGGGATCAAATAGGCTAAGTGCCAATTTGCTACGCAGGCCACTGAAGTGGCCACTACAGAATGCACAACTGGCAAATGAATAGATAACAAAGCTGTGATAATACTCTATGCAAGAAGTAACAACACTCGACATGTTAGCATATGCAGGACGGACGGTTTATCGTAGCATGTATGCCTTCACTCGCTATTCTTCAAACTAAAAGGTCTTTTTTTTTTAAACAGATATGGGAATACATTATGACGAGAACAGAAAGTTCTAGTCAAGATCAACTATTATCCAATTAAAAACATTGATTTGCCCGAAATCGTCTTCGTTAATGATTGCATTCTGAAAAATCTAGGGAAGATTCACATTTCAGTAAGATTTTGATTTGAAAAACTCGAAAATTACGTCGGCCCGACGGTCATCATTGATGAAGTTGTTCACTGCGGAATTAATGGCTACCTTGAAAAAAAACATATCAATAGGGTCGCCCAGATAAGGTACAACGGCTAGTTCTTTTGAAACCTTTTTAATTTTTTGACGGTTTTATTGGGTCCTCTGGCCAGCCATCAAGTTTAGTAAACTTAATTTTGTTGAAACTTTTTTTTTATTGTAGCATATTTGAATGACGAGCTATACCTGCAAACATCGCTTGATTCAAAGTTCATTCGCAAATAATATTTCGAAAGTAAATAATGCTTGTACTTAACATACGAACACGAATGATTCTAGCCATTAAAATGGCTGTTTTTGTTTATACACAGCCATTAAATAACTCATAAGGAAAAACTGAATTTAGATAACCCACTCTGTGTTCATCTATATATAAATGTGTTACCATTTCAATTGTGCCGGTCAAGTTTTCTGGCAACCATAATGGCGATAGCTATTGTTATTTCATCCCAATCTTTTCCTCAAACACGACGTGTATTTGGGGATGTTCAAGTGAGCTTTTACATACATGAAAAGTGTGCATATATAATGTGGTACAATGATTGCGTCGACCAATGTATGGGTCGGTTTGTTTAAACGTAGAATTTCCAATCGGGTTCCCGACCTAACCTATGAAAGTCTTTTTTTTGGTTGTTTATCCTAACTGTTCCTGCAATTTGATCCAATGTCTTAAATGGCAAACGTCGCCAGCGGTGCAAATAATTCAGCTCTGCTGCTGCTGCTGCCGCGGCTGAAAAAAAACGTATTTTAAAACGTAGCGACAAACGACGTATACCTAACATCGGTTTTATGCTCGAACCATTTTATGTTTCCTTGAATTTACCATATAACTCCTTGAGGGTTGATCTGGGGGAGCGTTGCGTGCGTTACCACAGTCGCTAATAAGTACGCTAGCACGCCGGCTCACATTTTAACATGAGCAAAACATATTAGTAAAAATTAATAATCAGGAAAAATAGAGAATTAAGGAATAGTAATATTATGAGGAAGATAAGGGAATTGTTATAATGATATTAAGGTTGCCAGAAAATGCAGATTTGCAGTGAGACCAATTCCTCGAAGTTATACCTATAAACCAAACGATTCCGAGAATTTGTTCACATGCAGAGGATAGCTAAAATTGTCAATAAAAAAAAAGATGGGTGCAGTAGATGCTACTAAGCCGCTAAACAACAAACTAATTAAACTAATCGGCTCGGTCATCATCGCCATCAATAGGAACCGATAAATTGTGGCGGACAACTACGAAAACTATGTGCAGGCAATATCAACGTCAATGGTAAGGCACAAGAGAGAACCGAATTATTCAATTCAGCTACAAAGTAATTAAGTGTAGTGCTGCCTCTAGAACCCCTCGTGCACATTCGGTTGTGGAAAGCTGCGCAAGAGGAGCAGGCGGGGAATCCCACCTACTACCCAGCTCTGACACGTGACCAAGTCGCTGCCACTGTTCCGCCCGACCCACCCAAAGACCAGCTGAATACCGTGACTGCTCGTCAGATATGCCTGAGTAGTAAGAGCAGGGAAAAGAAAGACCTAGTGCCTGTCATTAAGTTGGCTGGTAACTGCGCTGAGTGTAGTATTGCGTAACAACGTTTTCCTTAGTATAGAATCAACTACAATGGCAACAACAAAACCATTATTATCAACAATTTCGTTGGCAGCAAGGTGCAGATTTTCATATAAAAGATGTAACCATCATAGCATCGCTTTTCTCGTATGTTGCTAGCGTTCATGGCCAAAAGTTCTTTTGTCACCTTGTAGCGGCAATGTTTGATTATTGTAGGTAAATTAAGTTTTTTCATAGAGTGTCCTTTGACGGAAAACCTCTTTGGAATCATCGTCAAAAAATATTACATCGAAATGAACTGGGGTGCTACATGCTACGTGTCTGTCGCCTACCGGTATGTTTATATATAATATAATACAATGCCATAATCCTGTATCCCATTCAGACTATTTTACACTTTGCTGGTTTGTATGCATGGTCAATGCAATTTTGTTGCTATCTGCGCGTTGAGGAAGCAATAGACCCTGTCGTTGCGACAACGCCAGCAGCAGGATGAAGGTTAGGCTTCTGACGGCAGGCCTAGTTAGTTGATTGGTAGACCAGTAGGAAGTGAGTGACACGGCGGCGATCAGCCACACTCGTAATGGCGGTTCACTTGTCGACTGTGGAGCGGATGGACGTTGTTTGACTGGTTGCCGGCCGCAATGGTTGCTATCGTCGCTGCTTTTGGTAGTAGCGATAGAATCCGTTCAAGGGCAATCACAGCTGCGAGACAATCGTCTGTCTCTTTCTATTATCATCAGAATGTGTGCGTTTTGTACATAAGTGCTCCTCGAGCCTTTAACTGACTCTAGTAAAACGGCCTAATCGATTTCCAAGCCAGCTTTATTCTATTTAGCAGGAAGAATGTGCCGATGTCAGTATAATGTTTTATCAGTCAAGTTCAATTACTATTATATCTTTCTGTTGCCATGTTTTTGTCGATAATAAAAGCCACCTTTACCTATCAGATAAGTCTAGTTCCGTCAAGCATTGGAAAAAGCAAGTACTGTTCACCTCTTATATTTACGTAATGTATTTTCAAGCATTTGAAAATAGAACTCACAATTATGAGTACTATGAGGTGGTGTCGGGATGGGACGAGGTTCATCATCTGGTGGCATGGTAACCGGCGAAGCTGGCTTTGATGTGGCTGGTGTTGTTGACGCAGCCGGAGTGGCACTCCCTGGCGTTGGGGGTGCACTCGAAGCCCCCCCAGATGAAATGGACAGCGAAGTGGAAGCAGGAATAGGTGATGGGAGGGATTGTAACGGCGGCAGTTCTGGACTGGCGCGCGTTAAGCCCAAAGCTTCGTCCTGAGCCTGAGCTCGACGAAGTGCCACCTAAGCGATATTACCAATCAAATAGTCATTAATCGAAACTACCGATTTTATAAACAAATTATTGTTATGCTAGCACACCCGAATACATATGCATTTGTGTGCCTCTACAAAAATACATTTCTAATAACTATACAAATAATAATAAATATAATACAAATAATTTCTAACTTAATAACGATTCTATAATACTGAGCTTGAAGCCTAGCTTCCGTAATTGGTAGATGACATGTTAGATCCATGCTCACTGATCGAACGTGCAATCAAGTTGACGTGATTCATTAAACAGGAACTAAATAGTAGACAAACAACAGAACTTCAGATGCAGCAGATTGAATTGAAGTGAAAAGTTGGCAATATTAGAAGGGTTAATAAGTTGGGTTATGACCAGTGCTCGGTGCACCTTACCTGCTTTGCCATTATGTCTCTTCGCTGAGTGATGAGCGTGCAGTTTACACATTTACAGTCTTTGTACGGACAAAATCGTTTGTGGCCTCGGAGAGGCACCTCCTGCCGGTGGTTTCGACACACTAAAAAGTGATCAAAGATTACACACATGCTTTAATCTATTATGTATTTAGGCTCAATTCCTAATATTTCTAATAAGAATTTAAAGCCAAACTGCTACCAAATCTTTTCAAACTGGACAAATTGATTTTTTTTTAAAGCTGAAACGAACTTCTCGTTTTGTGCGGACTCAACTGTTTATATTATTAGCGGATTTCACACGGCTCCTGAAAGATCCGAGAAACAGTTTCATGAAATTAATTAAAAGGTCCTTAATAGACCCTTGAAATATGAAAGGTTTGAAAATTAGTGAAATGACTCGAAAAGCCATTTTTGAGAAAGTAGGTTTGTAATAGAAAAATGAATAGTCGTTTCAGAAAGGAGAAAGTTCATTGGGTTGTCCAGATAGGCTCCAACGGCTAGCCTGTTTAAGACTTTTTGAACCTCTCAGCTGTTTTGAGCCTTGCATCTTAGGCCGCCGAGGTTTTTGTATGTAGCGAATTTGGCTGACGATTTAACCAATTTATGCTTACCAGTGTCACTTGACCAATGTCGTCCAGTTACTATTAAGAAATAATTTACGGATTAAGGGAAGAATATTTTCAAAAAGATTTATAAATTGTTTATATTCCAAATTGAAGATGCGTATGGTTAATGGTGGTCATTAACAATTAACACGATTGTGAATGCATGTTTGCCGCCATGTATTTGAAAAATATCTTTTTTTCTTTGTCTAGATAGTTTTTTAGCAAAAGGGCTTAGGCTCCTCGATACTGCTTGTAGAAATCTTCGATTAGACGAAAATTAGGCGTCTCTACATAGACAAGTCTTCACATACTTTATTTACTCTCTATACACTCTGTTAAACAAAACAAAACAAAAAAAATTAGGTTCTTCGTATAGTCATTCTGCATATAAAGTAGTAAACTGCAATTGCTGGGCCCACGAAACAAAATTAACGATTATAATGCACGGATTTGAAAAAAAACACACTCTTTTAGCTGTTTTCACATGCGTTTTATATTATTATAGCTATAATATATATATATATATATATATAAAAATACAATAGTTTATAAATTAAGCATGCTGACTTCGTGTATTAACGAACGAAGGAAGCACACTTACCGGCACATTTGGGCTGGCGACTTTTGGCTTTGCCCGATTCCATCGCTTCGCGCTGAACCCTCTGAGCGACGAGAAGAGCTTTGCTTGCAATATCTGGATTAATGACAACTGTGGGCGCAGTTGTTCCTGGGGTGCCTAGCTGTCCATACTGTACTTCCCCTGCCACTCCACCAGTAGCGGTGCCAGCTGGCGAGGTAGTTTCTGTTGATGAATTTCTCCCGTTATTTGTTGCTTGCTGCTGTTGTTGTTGGTTGCCGCCATTGTTATTATTGCCACTATTAGTGTTGATGGCATCACATATTGCCGTAACAGCAACGTCCTGAGTGAGCTCGTGTTGTGTCCTATCCGTCAAGTTACCGCGCTCCAGCAGACGAGTTGAGGTATTCTGGCCCACGGGTATTGCGGGTGACAGCTGTGACGACGTCTCATAGCAGTTATCATTTTCAGGCTTTTTTTTCGTTTTTCCGTTGGAATCACTTTTGATCGACAACGTCCCTTTGTCCTTGTCGCAGTCCCTGTTGTTGCCGTTTACGGTCGAATCGCTGATGTTGTTGTTATTATTATGGTTGTTGTTAACCGCGTTTTTGTTGTTGTGGTATAATTGATTTTGGCCTTGCTGTTCCCTTGCCAGCTGCATACGCTTAAGGAGATAGGGCTTCATCTCGGTGTAGGCTTTCTTAAGTGGAAGTTCGCGGAGAAGCACGCCCTTCGATGACGAAATATTCTTAAACTTGTCCGCGCGGCTGTTCGGTAGTGTCGAAGAGTTGCTGATGTGCGACTGTTGCCTGTGGTCTACGCTGCCCATGCTTCTGGCCGACAGCCTCGAATCTACCTGAAAAACATGCGCACAACAGTCCCCTTAGTGATCAGCAACCATTGTCGATTCTACCCGTTTATGCAATACTAGCACAATTGAGAACGGTGTCGAGTACGTGTGTTGAATCAAACTGTAATTATATGGTTTAGTTCATTCGTTTAATAACGAAGAATGCACTTTGTACAGATACGGGACAACCATCAAAAACATTTGAGGGCTTTCCAAACAAGGAAACACACAGAAGAAACGAATGCCTATAACGAATACCTACCATCAGTTCCAAAAGGGGGGTGAAGTAGTGGATAGATGAGGCGATGAGTTAAAAGGATCGTGGTCGTAGTGACATAAGCATAGATCGATCGTTTGCAACAATGTTCGCTATCAACGGCGCAATCAGAGAGGCACAGAAAGAGTGGGAAAGCGGGACAAAGCCATTGACATGTGCACACACAATAACAACAACAGATCGTATAAATAGAAGAAATAATAGCAGTCAGTGCTAAAGGTAATTATATACGACATCGAAGTACCGTCCCGGCAATTCTGGTCAGAGTGGTAAATCCCACAGTTTTGAGCAAACGTTTATGTGTGAGGCCTAAAGTAAAAAATGTATTGTATAAACGTTGGGCCCTGCACAGCAGTGTCATACATAGTGTCAAAAGACTTCAATCCGCATCGACATACAAGCCAAGCGTTGATTTTGTCCACTAAAGCTATCTTTGCTACACCACAACTTGGCCTCTGTAATCGTATTCAGAAGCCCCAACATACTGAAGACAAGCTATATTTTTCTTGATATAACAGAGCCGCTGTCCACTTAATATCTAATCGGCTATCAGTTAATCCATCGATTAAGCACTTGCCTTCGAACTATTAGCAGCATTTTGTCAGTATAAAAGCAGTCGTTCTGAGTTGTTTTAAATGCTGCGGCCATTCGCAACAACGTCATCAAGAGATAGATATATACTAACACGAATTGACCGAGGCGGACTATGGAACGTAAGCGCACCCACACCAGGGCTCGTCATTGCAGCGGTGGTTCAATTCAGTAGCGACAATGGCGGCGGCAACAGGAGGCGTTGTCTACTGCCTGACTATCGCTCGACCTCCACATTACTGGTGATGTTTGGGTCCTAGCCTCCTCAGCCATTGGCCTGTAGCATCGTATTGGGGTAGCAGTCGCTAGTCACCGACCTTCTAGCGGTCGTTAGCTAGGACGAACTCTTAAGAACTCTCGCTCGCGATATCACTGCTGCGACCGAAATAGCGGACACAGCAGCAGACTGCAAGTAAAATATGTACAGTGTATAACAAAGCGAAAGGAGTAAGGGAATGGTACGATAGGGAAAGAAGCGGAATGCCCCAGAGAAGTTTCGACCTCTTTAAACGGAAGAACGTAGCAACGGAGACGGCGGCGGCGGCGGCGGCGGCAGCGGCGGCGGCAAAAGCTAATAGACTAGAGGATTCGAGGAGTTGCTTGAGGGGTACAAGCGCTGTTGCTATAAGCTGCGCTTCTGCAGGCTCGAGGCTTGCAGGGCAACACGGTGATATAGCTAGGCGACTGAACAGGCCTATAAATGACGCAAAATAAAACAGGATGGCCAGACGAGTCAAGGACCTGACAGCCAATCTGTAACAGACGGAAGAGGAAAATGCTAACGTCGTTGAGGTCCGCTAACGATAATCGGACAAATGCTGTACAAAGAAAAACAGGGTTCTCACAACAGAAGAAGAAGAGGGATAAAGCTTTGACAAAGTTGGAGCCAGCAACTCGTATTTTTTTTCAGCCGCAGGTTTAGAACAGCGTAAACAGTATAGAGGATGAATGGAAACAAGCAATCCTATCGGTACTCTGTTTTTCATTGTCCGAAAGAGATGGGTGACTATGGCCTTGTATAAATATACAAAGAAGACGCGTTAAACACGAGGTAATCAAGAAGAATCAGTGTAGTTCTGAGGGATAAGACAGTGGTACGGAGGATTAGAAGGTCAACAGACGGCGGATAGATGCGTTGTTGTTGTTTTTATCCCGCTTGAAATTGATATTTTTTGGAGTGTCGTCCTGCTGTGAGAGTAGCAAAGTAAGCAGATTTTTCTCTAGCCTAGTCGTGGTAGCTACTGTGTCTTTCTGTTCATTTACGATTCAATAAACAAAAGAAAATGTGTCGCCGGCTACACTGTGCGTCACCGCACAGTATTCAGCACGTAATTACGGCAACTTCTAATACGTTCCCGAATGAAAAACTCTAAACAGTGAACCACACAAGACGTGTTCTAAAATGGCTGTGTCTGATTGGACAGTATGGGCTTGAATTAAAAAAGCCCGATAGCAATAATTTGTTTAGCTAAAGTAGGACCGTTTTAATAACCACCCATTTCATTCAAAATATAATACAGCAACCATCTAGTCCTGCTTGATGTATATACGGCATATCGACATCTACAGGGTTTAAATTGAGAGTCCTTCGTGTGCTCTATTGCTAAGATGGTATCTAAACAAGAAAAACATAGTCTAATGAGACTTCCTGCATATGCTAGACGTTTCATTCCTGACGGTCATGAATATTCAATATGACCACCACTTACTGCATTTTGGATTCGGGACCTAAACCTCTAACAAGTCTATTCTAATATATTTCTCCTTCAATCCGCAAATTCTCTTTGAATAGCTTTTAAGTAGATAGTGATATTCGTAGATCTAGACTTACTAAGTGCCGCTCAACTATGCTATGCATAAGAAATTACGACAGAATTGGATATTGGCTTGATAGTAGGCCAAAAGAATAAAAGCTCAAAAGCTTCGAAGCTGGAAGAAGACGCAAAGAGTTTCGAAAAGACTAACCGGTGAAGCTGATATGGACAACCCAATGGCAGTTTATGTTCTCCTCTCTCATTTCTGTATCAAAAGCCGAAACAAATATTACATAAGCCTAACGGCCTTGACCAATTGATGCAGCCTTAACAGTAGCATATTTTTCTGTTCCGCTTGTCCTGAACGATTAACTGCGTTATTATTTACGACATCTAGGACATCAGTCATGTTATAGAACAGGTGATTCACTATTACGGCTTAGAAAGCCACCCGTGCTTCTAAGCAGTCTTCTGAATGAAATGGAAGTTCTATCGAAATTTCCCACCTCATTCCAAATGCTGTAAGCCAGCCAAAATCGAAGGCCAGCCGTACAGCCGAGAGAAGCGCTCGACTTCTAGCACTATATTTCCGCATATTGGATAAATAAGGTAGCATTCTGTGTCCGACTTTTATCTGCTTTCTTCTCGTTGTCGAGCACAAGCATCTGCTAAGTTATTGCATATGTACTTGTACCTCTATATTGGTGTCGTAATGTGTTTGAAACCTCTTTCTCAGGCCAGTGCGTCTGACTCTCTGAATCAGTCTTAATCAGACGTCTTCTTGAAGCCGTCTTCGTTCTAGATGTTTAGTTTAACTTATAGCGGCTTCTGTAATTGCTCCTTGTAAGTACATGCATACGTTCGTTTCATACTCACCACCGCTGAGCGCCTCGTGCGCGGGCTAATCGCCTTCGTTGAGCTGGCGGCGTTGGAGGTTGGTACGACGCAACTAGCAACGAACAATATGGCGGGTGCTTTGGCCTGTTGCGCTCGTCGACAGAGACCTTGATGGTCGAGTTGGTACATTTATTCCTCTATTCTTTTTTCGTCGCTGCGACCATTGCTTCTGCTCCTTCTGGTTGTCACGGTTGCTGTGGACGTGATTTTGACCTTCTGTGGTCTTCAGATTAAATTAGATGTCGCACTACGTTTAGTGTAAGAGGTGGCAGGATAGGCTGCAGACAGGGACTCCTTGTACAAGTTGGTCTGAGTTCACTTGATTAGTGTTGAAAATATTTTTGTCCATTTCGTTACTACGCTGTTTGTTATAGAGTTGTCGATCACGGGTATCGTTAACAGATTACGACTTAAACGCCGGGTTATTTGAATCTGCCGCGTTCTACAGTTCGTGGTGAGAGTATGGCTCATTGCTTTTCCTGTTTATCTTACGACTATGTCGGCTAGCCAGAGTCGTGTCGTAGTTTCACAATCGAATTTATTTGAGCGCATCATCTTGTGGGTCGATATAGAGGCATATCGCATTGTCGCTTGCTGATTTTCTGTTCAGCAGTAGAACGACTGATTATTCGAGTCAGCCACGGCAACGGCAGCGGATTCACAGTTGATTTACCGTATTTTCAACGTCAATGCCGTGTACCATCTCAGCACCTGGAAAATGTTGCCAGCATGTTTTTTCTCGGCGTTTTATGGCCTGCCTGACAACGCTCGCAGAACTCACACGGTTACTCTCGCTATGACATAACCAAAGGACAGAAGTGCGGCTGCCAGCCGGAGGAGCGGGCCAAAAAATGCTCTGACGATATTCATTCGGCTGACGAGATGAACGTGGTAACGAACACCATACCGCTTTAGTATCTATAGAGATACCTTTAAACTAGGGTCTGATAAAAGCGTTAACAGTAGCAACTGCAGCAGCAGCAGTAGCAATTGGCGTGAGCGGCGGCATTCAGTAGCACTACGGGAATGGAGGAACATGATTATTCTTGGTAAGAACAAACAGAGTCGCAGCACTCCTCAGTCCTCTGCGTCTGTATGCTTTTATTGTTTTTTTGCCACAAAATAAGATGCCACACCGATTGTTAAATTGCTTAGGTTTGTTATTATTTTCCACTGTTGTTGCCGTTTCCGCTCAGCATGCTCTGTCGTTCTAAATGCTGAGCGTTTTTCTCTGCCACTGCCCTCAGTTTTCTTCGTTTAGCCTTGTCTTCCAATAGAAATAGCTATCTTTTATAACCTTCCATCATATATATATCTATGTATACATATATATATGTATGTATATCACACACAGACACACAAGATTTGGACAATGTATGCGTGTATCGTATGTTTCGGCCCATACGTAACGGAATGCAACGGTATTGGTTAATCTGAAAATGGCGAACAGCCTACTCTAAGCGGCTATGGAGAAAGAAGCTGGTCAGGTCAGATCATTTCCCCTTTGACCAAATAATATCAGCTGAAGAGATATATTGAAGAAGGCAAAACAGGATGCGTCTTCTTACGGTCGTTCTCACGCGCGCGTTGTTCGTTCTATTCGTCGCTTTGTTCCGTTCCGTTCCGTTCCGCTCTCAGCTGCAGGACCACTAGGCCGCCCTTCACTAGACAGCACTGGAATCACATCGCTGAGCAGAGATGGCCAAGACGAACCCCTGCACTGAGGTCCTCTCTCCTACCGCCCGTTACAGATACACACATGTATAACGGCAAAACGCAAAACATATAATCGCCATCAACACGAAATGAACGATGAACAACAACGGGCAAGTACAAGGACAGATCGAAGAGGACTGCCGATACCATGATTATGGCGACAGCGCCACTATTAGTAACCTCTACACTGGACCATCGACCTACTTTGTCTTGGCTTCACCACGAACTTTTTCCTTTCGCTCCGTTCGTTCGGGAAGCGATACGACGATCGACTAGCCGCGATTCGTCTTCTCTTCAGCTAGCGGCAAAGAGGCGACAACGACGACAATAAGCTATTGCTATCAAGCTGTGACGCGCACCCCTTGCAGCCCAATCGTAAGATACCAACTGTAGCAATTGCAGCCAGTAGTGGTAGCAGCGCGAGTGCTCTCAGCCCTGTATACTATAGAGGGTAGTGCGCAGCGCCGACGGGCTGTGTCTGTGTCACACCGCTGTGCTCGGAGTCTGCTCCGCGCCTTAGTGGCCTTCTTGGTGAAGGAGAGAAGTGCCCACTCCGCTCTCGTCCGACGCTCTTATGGAGTGTTTCGGCTATGGCGACCCGAGGCAGGCCGATTCAAACAAAAGCCCCTTTCTCGTTTTGGGAGGGCAATAAGGCTTCAAGCCCCCACGGTTCCCCTTTCCCTCTGATAATCTGACGGCAAATCGGCCGAGGAACCGTGTTGTATCGGTTTGTACTCGTCTAGCTGGCAGAGGGCTGAGGCAATCGGTGACTGAGCGGAGAGGATGAGTCGGTTTGAGTTAGGCACCGGAAAGATGACCAAGCACCAACGACCAGATGTCACTTACCACTATACTTTTTCCGTATGTCGACAGTATCATCACAGTCCCGGCAAAAATTAAAACTACATAACGATTGATAAAGTGACAGTATAGGCGAGCGTGATTATTTGTTACTTTGTTTTATCTGTCACTGTGTTTTTTATTGGGGTAACTTGCCGCAGCTCTATTTTTCCACTAACTTGCGACTTCTGCCTCGTCTCGAAGGTCAGTTAACCAAGAAAGTTCAGCAAAACAGTGCTCAATTCGCTTCTGCTTTTCTTGCTTTTGTCTCACAGTGCGCAGCAGTCGCCTGTCCTTTCTTCACGGTATCAGTAGTTGGTATCCGTGGCAAGTTTATTCCTTCTATTACCATCAGCGTACATTGGCTACCGTATCGCTTTATTTATACTGGATATTGAATCAGTATCATTTTAACGAGTTACGTTCTGTCGCGATAAAATCCGATACGATCCATGGCTGGGCTGCTATCGTAGCAGTAGCTGCCACTTAATGGGCATACATACTGCATTTGGCTTCGCGGCATCGACGTTTCCAGACCACGTCAAGGCTTGCGCGTGGCATCGACCCTGTCTCGTGTTTCGTTTGTTTAACGCTCCACTGGTTGAGCTTCCGTCGCCGCGGCCTTCGGTAACAGATATTACTTAGCGCCTGAGTTTCAATCCTCGGCTATTATTCAGTTTATGTAATGACTTCTTGCTGTTGCAGCCGGCAGTTCGTCGGCAGTTTAGAACATGCTCAACTAACTGACTGTCTAATGTGAACAACTATTGTACTAGTGGTCCAGGAGGGCAGGTCTCTGCTGGCCAGCATGAACTTGCTGTTTTGCTAGCTTTACAGCTCTACTCGTGACTGATTGTGAGGACGCTTCGCATGCTATTATCGTACCTCACTACTGCACCCAAGCCGAGCGGGTACTAGTTAGTGCCCAGTGACCGCCGGAGGGCGCTTTCTGCATTGATAGTTAGCAGCGCCCTCGGTGGAAACACAGCTAATCACCTCTAGCGTCAACGGTGGCTGACACCTACCGATGGTGCAAGCAGGGTTTAGTGACATTGCCAATGGCGGTCGTTGTCGTCGGTATCGTGGAGTTCGTGGTGATCGCTAATCGCGGTGAGCCACCATCGCTCGGCAACTCGTGTACACCCAGAGACAGCCCGGCACGCTTAGACGCCGCAGGCGTCCTTCGAATGCACGCTACAGAAAATGAACGCGCGAGCGCACTCACACAGACACGGTCCCACAAACTAGTGGACAGTGAAGCACATACACTCCACAGGGACTGCAATGGAAGTATGTAGAACGTGGCGGGTCGCAGTAAGCACACTTTCGTTTTCTACTAGCTACACGTGTGGTAGCCATAATAGCACAATAAACATGGCATCCAGCGGATGGTAGGACAGAATAAAATCACATCGTATAACATGCACCCAAACCTCGCAAGTCGCTGTTTACCATAGACCAGCTGGTTACGCGGTTGTCTGCTAGTTGGCCGTACGGCGAGCGCGTCTCTCTTTCTCTCTCCCTCACCCTTCCCATATATGTGCTAACTAGCGGTTTACTAGACGAAAGATAACCCAAGGTCAAAAAAGAAGCGGCCTAACCAGGTAAAGTGCTACAAGCAGCTACGGTAAGCAGTAATCGATGTGCCGATGTTTGTTGACTGTGTTAATGGTATTTGCTGGTGAGATAACCGAACAGGAAAGCGGTTTATGTGAAAATATGTTGGCCCTTGTTGCCTCAGGTTCATTCGAGTAATCGCAGTTGAATGCTTCAAGGGATGCGCGGGATTATTTAGTTCGATTGGCATGGCATTGCCACTATGTAATATCATTGCTTAGTTAGTGTGTCCGTCCAAGCATGTTACTGTACTGGTATGGTAATGTCGTCTGCGCTATAGTCGCTACACCCTCTTGTACTATAAGTGTCGCTTCCTTGACGTCCAACGCTGTCGGTTTTACACACTGATGATTAAAATATAATATCGATTACATGAAAGCATATATGTGCGTGTGTACCATGGTAGAAGCCGTACCTATTGTCGTCGTATGTTGCTATACAACAGCAGAAGCTGTTATCCATACCGAATCCAATAACGACGATACTGTGCTCGTCATTATCGGATCTCGTCTTTTGCGTGCCTATGTGTTGCAGTGGGCATCGTTCCGAATACCAAAACACTAAGTGGTAAATAATTAGATGACAGCAAACATTTTTTTATAGTTACCGATTTATTAGACGGTCAAGTTAACCAGAAAGGCTCCAAGGAAACGTATAAATACCTGCGAATTTCGAAAAAATGGGGGGTGGAAACGGTTTCCTGCTTGTATAGAAAACGTGTAAAGCTACCTATCAGATACGGAACCCCAACCTACATGTTCCGTTCAGGAGACTTTGCCGATCTTCACATTAAGGAACGTCTACAGACGTTGTCTACGTTGGCCAAAGTAAACTGTCGGGCATAGGTTTTCGGGCATGCTTGGAGAAGTTCAACGAACCGCAGACTTAGTGCTGGGTAGATAGATTTTCTGCTAGTCCACTGCGGATATAGCGCCAAGTATAGGAACAATACTGACAAATGTTTTAAATTCTTGTATTTAGTTGACTAGCTAATTAAAATGGCTCTTAAATCAGGATAAGAGACACTTTTCCTGTTGCATTTGTATAATAAAGAGATATTTCGTAATCAAAATATTGTTTCACAGCGGAATTTGTGCGTTCGTATAAAATGCAGAGACCGTATATATAAATGCTGTGGCATTAGCTGCATTAATAGATGCGAAGTTCCTCTTTTATTTAGTCAGATTTATTGTATTTCCGAGCATGCTTTTTAAATATGGCTCAAATATTTAATCCTTCATAAATCTTCCTATTTGAAACCTTCGTCTTTATTTGTAACGTCTAGGTCGTTCTAACTAATCGTAACTACCCCATAAAAGCTTAGTACGTAACGTATTTACCCCCTAATCTTAGAGACGCTTTGTAGTCGAGGTTTAAAGCATAGACCGACTTCGTTTTATGTAGATAATCAGTCAACCATCGGATAGAATATCCAACGCGATACCGTACGTAAAACTCGAAACATAGAAATAATGCTAGCCAGCTATTCGTAGCCGTTACTTTCAAAATATTGCGAAATAGAGATTGACTTAAAATCGACAAGGGTGTATTATTTGGTGATACATTATGATTCGACAGAGCCTTAAATGCAGAAAAAAAACCTAAAAGACTGAGGAGTCGATCGGAAACATCTTTTCAATGTGACGACCACGCTCGTCTTCTAGAGATCGAGTGCGGCTGTTGGAAAGTTCCCTGGTGAAGTTACTAGGAGTATTCTCTCTTTGCCTCCTTCTACAAGTGTATACATTTTAAACTGCTTCGATCGAGAAACCTATTCGAGTGGGTTTCTATTGTGCAACTGGCGAATCCGTGAACGCTACACAAAAATTAATTGATAAACAACAGAATAAGATGGTGTAGGGGTCTCAGTATCAACTTCTATTCAAGCGGGTCTCTGTTTATTTATAAAATTCTGACAATGAAACTATGAACGGATAATGTAATTTGTTACCGTGCAACGCAGCCACTTCGCACGTCCTTTTTTCTATGAGAGGGCGACCGTGTGATTATAGGCCTATGGTTACATTGACAATTTCTTGTATTTGCTAGGGTGCGCACATTTGTGGCCTTAATAATTGATCTGAAAGAGCAGATCATATAGTGCGTTATGTCCGACGGCGAAAGCTACGCTGGGCGTTCCCAGATTCAAGATTCCGTATTTAGACTGCCGTTGTGCGCACGCTTTTAGTACAGCAGTAGTAGTAGTAGAACAGTCATCATGTGGTTGATGAGTAGCGTCGTTCTGTTTCTGAACCAGGCTAACTTTTATTGCTGTTGCTGTTGCAGAAGTGGGCACCTTTAATTATAGCACGGTCTAACTACTGCTCAGTGAACATAGGGCTTCCACGTGCTTGCATAAAAATACCGTTGCGGGCAAAGAGCGTCGAATAGGTTCGTTATCGTCAAAGCAGAGGGTTGCTCCTCTGGAAAAACTTCTGAGTGGTTGATTGAGCCATTCTGGGAATGTCGACCAATTAAGCTTGCGGAAATGGGCGAAACGTGTAGGAAATATTAACGAATTACACACTATTAGCACATTTCATCCTAGTACATGAAATTGATGTAATCGTTAGCTATAGCTTAAAATGGCTTTTTATGCAGTACAAACGGTATCAGCATTCATTTTTGTAGTTCCTCTTAGATAGGTAAATACTACCTATCGGCAGATTTTTCTATTCAATTATACAACGTAACAAAGAATGATCATGTAACCCATGACAGCTGGGTTAATGCTTTTTCAGGAGCTATAATCTGCGCAGTAGATGGATAAACCCCGGGGCCAATCACTATACTATAGCCACTCCTGCATTATGCCGCCACAGGTAAATATAATCGGCCTAGAAAACATCTTCCGAAATGTTTTTCTAGAACTCGCCTGCAAATGATTATTTTGGCCTTAGCAGAGTGAAGGGGGGCCTACGATATTCGTCGATAACCGCACGTGTGCACTACGTACATTACACTTGCTAGATGCACCGGACACGAATGCTAGATTGCGTCTAACAGCTCCATAGACAGGAATTCCTAGAAAGATGAACGAGCTTTAAACAAATGCTGCTATTTTCATGATATGAACTTCGTAAATAAGCAGTTAACTTATAGCTTAACAAGCTCAATGGTATTTATCAATTCAAGTTCCTTGGCGTTTCACTTATACAGCACAAATTAAGTATACATGTCTCTTTCTGAGTTACAAATCAATTATTCTAATACTTTATCAAATTTAAGATTGTTTCATTTATAATATTTTAGACCGCTTGATAGATAAAATGGTTCTCGGAACAATACCTTCCACGACAGAAAACCCGCATTACAAGTATTCGTAATAATGGTACTATTACTTTACCTTACGGGTTTATATGCGGAATCAAAGGAAGTGTAGGGTTAACTTCCGCTAGATCCTCGGATATATATATATATATATAGGCTGAATTAAATTAGGAATATGAATAGAACCTATCCTGCACAATAGATGATAATACATTTTTTTCAAAAACCTGCAATCAATTTTTTCTGAAAAGGTCAGACATTAAAATTAAAAGTAAAGTAATAGTCTACTCTATACTGGACCCTTTATAACTGTCCTTAGTTTGACTCATGCGTAGCCTTAAACTGATTTTAAGGTCCACTAGTTGATTCTAGGTATTTGATTGAAGAGTAACGAAACTTGCGCGAGATAAATGGGCTCCCATTAAGAAAAATCGCAAAATTGCTTACTGCATTATTTATCAACATAGGTGTTTTTTTCCCAAAAGGAGTATACATAGGCATTCACTGCTGACGACTTAGCTGGCGTGAGTATTGTCGTCTCTAAACTCAGTATGCAGAATCACTTATAATTTTAATTGCAGACCATATTAAGCAATGAGTAAATGATAGACCCTACCTTTAGAACGTCCTACAAAAAAAAACACCATTGTCCTGCCTTTAACCTTTAAATCTGCCTCAGTTCGTATAAACTGATTTTTCTCAGATTCCTTAAAAAGTCGATGTTAATCTACCTGATAGGGTAGTCTTCACTCCGACATGCCAGAACACAGATTTCACACACATCCCCAGTGAGATAATACCTGATATCGAGTTCCTTGAAACTGTTCATCAAGGAACAACTTTTCAACGTAGATGTCAAATGTTGTGGACTGCACTGCCTGAATATATACTACCTAAAGTAAACTACGGGCGAGCACTAAGTAGACTGATGCAACTCTATGCAAAAAAAAAAAAACTGAAAATAAATAAATTAGCCTCTTTTCTAGATTTTTCGAGTTTTACAGTCCATCGCTTCTAGGCATTCTATTAAAGAGCTGGCTCTCAGCACGATCCGAGACGTGTCTATGTCCTGGTTCAAGTACCTTTCTAGGCACTTAACTAGACTATCTTTCTGAAGTTCCTTTTTCTTTTACGATGCATGGTACACTTTACGCGCTGCTTCCGATTATACAGCCACTGATATCTGAAGGTTGTACTAAAAAAGAATCAAACTGATATTAGGCCAGAACTGACAAAAAAAGACAGAATTTCTGTTACACATTTGCCGGTTGTTATGGTTTTGTCGACAAACTTATCAGGGCTTAGACAGGGTAACATAGTAAACAGTCAGGACCTATTCAACAGGTGTCCGTCGAGTCCTTACGCGGTACGCATATTGTCCTCTGAACGCATGAGTGTCTTAATTTGTGACAATAGGCTCAAACGTAGATGAACAGAAGTAACAATAAAATATTTCACATCGTATCGACATAACCCAATTTGTTATTTTTGTTTATAGTTTGCCCTTCCGTCACTTTTTAATTATAGTTGTCTTGATATTCCGCCGCCGGCGATGAGCGTGTATGCATATCCGTCTTTCTGTTGTTGTACTTGCTTTATTGTGCTCTTATCGTAACTGCGTCGCATAGCGCGCCTATCGAGCGTCTAATAAAAATTAAAACGTCAGTTCAGCACAGGGCTGGCATCCCTGGTGTGACGGTCCGCCTGTATCGGCACAATAGGGCCATAACGATCCACCTGAAGCGGAATATGTTCGTGTGCCAACAGTGGCTAGTTTCAAAAGTGAATGCTTTGACCCCTCGCTGGCGTTGCAGCTAAAACTGTATTACCTTACTAGATACTCGTTGAAACCTGACGATGCATCGTTGCACCCAGGCTGGTTAGAGCGGCGCAACCTATTTTGCCGCTGCCTAATGATAATTTACTACCAGGACGCAGAATTAGTATCGGAAGCGAGCAGTTGGCCGCTCGCGCACCTTTGGCAAGGGTTTATTGTCTCTTGTTGGCCGGAGCCCCAACCCTTCTGATCCACTTCATCTGGAGAATGGTCGACAAACAGGTCACAGACAGGTCTGCTCTATTTATTACTCCTGTAGAAATTATGAAATGAATAAAGGAAAGCTAATGAGTAAAAGAGCTAGGAAAAATAAGCACTGGAATAGAATCGAGTAGGACGCATGGCATCAATGCACTATTCCTGTTGTTAGCATATATGCACTGGTAGCCAGACTGCCAGATTGATTCGACACCTGGATACAATGTATAGATGCATGTTTGATAAACTTAGAACTAACCAAGATTTGCGAATTAAAAATGTATTAGGAAAAAGCTCTTCGGCACTCGTCGCCATGGCGCGTCTCGGCACCGATTCTCGGCACTCGTGATCGGTGATCGAAATAATTAAGCGGAAGTTCGCCTTTTGTTTAATATGAATCCTGTGGTTGAGCAGTTCTAGTGCCACTTAAACTTAACCAAATGCGAGGAATCAATCTGTGTACGACTGTAGTTCTTTTGTTATTTTTTTTAGTTAGTGTTTTAATCGTGTCCCGATTTTTTTGCCCTCAATAAAGCCTTACTATTTGCTTGCAGCGTTAAATAATACATCACTCTCGGGTTTCATTTCACCGTAAACAGCGTTTTATATGAATGTGCTGTCTCAGTTTAATTACAGTCAAGTTTTTTACACTTTACTCAAACTTGCAACTGCAAAGTTTTGTCCTCAACACTTATTTATATATAATCACACCGAATAATGAATACTGAGTGTTGGATTGAAGATTCTATTTCAGAATTACTTCATATTACCGCTAAAGGGTGCTGAGGTTAGAGTAGGCCCGAGTTGCGCAATTTTGATACACATATCTTCTGGAGCTCCTGTGAACTGCTACGTCCCTTTGCGGCTATTTGGTAGGCAGAGTGTGAAAGGAAGCCCAAAGCCAACAGTTTTCATCAAGCGCGATATTCTACCATAAAATAATGTTTTCGATTTGGCCTAAGAGAATGCAATCTACGACATTGTCTTTGGCAGAATTCAATGCTTAAGCCATAGCAGACTATTTTTTTTTGGGGATTAAAATACCCAAACCTCATCATATCGCTATCGAAATCTACGTGTATTACTTTGTATAACTTCGTAAAGATTGTTCATTTTGACTAGGCACAATTGGAATAAGAAAATGTTAGTAGGTCTAGCTCTAAATTAATGATAATTAGCGAAAAAATTATTTTTTACTTAATAAAAACTAAAGCTTATACAGAAATGTTTCTATGTTTACTTTTAATAAATGAATAAACCAATAAATTATTTGAACTATTTCTGTATTATGAAATCCTAAGGTCCATGCAATTGTAAATCGAAAGCTTAAGTTAAAAAATAAATTACTTTAAATATTCATATGGATTCAAATTGATTCGATAAACGGTGGTAACTTGTTGAAGATAATTGTTAATCAAACTACAAGAACTTATCATTAATACTTCGCCGCAGTTTACAACTGCCAACGCGATCCCTTTTATTAGGAAGTGGATGTACGGATTCAATGAGAAAGGTTTGGGGTGTATTTATTGAAACAGAGTGCGTTCTGCTATCTGACCTGAACCGATGAGGTGGTCTGCGGCCTTTTAGGACAAACACTAATCCATGTATTCAATATACGCCGCGTATATCTATCTACCTATACACTTCTCCAATGTGTACGCAGTACTATGTATGCTAGAACTAAAATCGTCTAAAGAATCATTCGGTATAAAAACATCTAAATGTGCTTGCTTTTATTGTACGAAAATGGCCTCTCTTGTTCTAGAGATGCTGTACTCTGAGTCGTAATTTGGACGCAGCATTGTTTTTGGAAATGAAAGTGCGGAGTAAAGAGTTAAAGGATTCTATTATTAGTTGACACCGTCAGCTGATGCCCAGGTGCAAATTACGGCTTCCCTAAATAAGATTAGAAAAATCTACAGTATTATAGATTACCTTTCGTTTCTTATATTCACGGTCTTCATGGTAAAGTAGATGCGTCGACTGCGTACAATGCCGCCCCACTGCCGCCACTGCCTCCGCCCATGTATTTCCGCAATACAGATTCATGTAAATGCGCTTGAATGAGATTAGCCAAATTTCTCTACATGTTTAGATACTTCCATTGCAAATATACTCGCTAAATGTCTCTTAACAAAGGTAAACCTGAAACAAAACGGAGAGCTGTTCCCTATCCTCTTCATGAATCCTGGTTCCCACGGCAGTGCACTCTTCAGAGCACATTTCTGCTGCTTTCTAAAAGTAGAAACAACAGTGTTCTTCGTCAGTCGACCTTGAGAGGTCTGACCTAGCTCTAACCCTAAAACGACCGCATACACCCCAACTAACACATACCTCTCTCAGGACGAACAACGAAGTGAATATCCCTTATAATATATGCTCTTAGCGTGAAGGAAAAGAAGAAAATTTCAACGCAGACGCAACGTACATCACGCTTTAACTTTTTTCAGGCCTGCTATATAGCTGTTCTTAAAGGTCAGCAATGGTTCAGCTATTATCTCAATTATCAATAGCCTTTATATATTAACCCGCACACATTTTCTCTGTGGTGACCGTTCTGCTCGTACAAGGAACCCTTTTTAGATTTTTATTGTTCCCACCATGTCCGATGGCGTTAACTAACGTTAGAGTATCAATTTCAATTAATTAATAAGTATCAACGTTCAAACGCATAAATCTATAATGACGTGAAAGCTTATCATAGAAAATATAAGCTAAAAATAGGAACAATTGTTTGTCAGTGTAGTCCAGTAAAGGCTTGGCATGGCATAAAATAGGCTCGCTAATGATTAATTGTTTACCTCAGCAATTGGGCCACTGGCTAGGCAGAAACCTTACCAGTGTGTTCGGTTTGAACTGTTTCAAGAAAACGCTTTTGACGACTACAAACTGGTCTACCATATTAATATTGACTGTTTGTTGGATAGCTAATATTTAAAGTTGTATCAAATAAGCTACGAGCTTTTGTTATAAAGTTCATGGCCTGAGTGCAACGTATCTACTAGGAACGCCGCATCTTGCACTGATCCTACGCATAAATTTGCTCTGAACTCTATCAATGTCGTCTGCACCATATTTTCGAGCAATATAAGAATTCGGACATTTTTTTTATGGAACATAACATAGAGACTGGCTTTTTTGAGTGTGAAGCAGTAGAATACTGCAAGACATATCGAATTTATCATCCTTACAACCCAGTAATGTCGGATTCAGATCGCGGTCTAGTCTAGGTAATAGGACTAATGGAAGGACCCTTGAATTCAAATAGACTGAGCTTTTATAATAGGGTCGCTATTACGAGTATGAAAACTACTATGACCACAAGAGGGCAACCGCGCACTGCGGTACCTCGTTTAGCATCGCTACACAATCGCGTCTGCAGAGGATTGAGATTATTTTTCATAAAGGTTGTTAGAAGCACCGTTCAACTTGAGATCATCGGCGCAAAGTTTGTAGACGGTGTCAACGGAAGGTACATGTTTGAGGTCCCGTATGATTATCGGGAATAGGGAAAAGCCGAGACACCGCTTTTACGGCAAATCTGTGGGACAACTATTGAACTCAGCTCGCTATGTACCATATCGCTGAGTTGTTTGTAAGTCACCTTGCTGCTGAAGTGGACTGGTATATCTTTACCATTCGTTGACAGGAACGAGCACTTCACAACTATCTGCTCTGCATCTATATAGTCGAAAATACATATTTACTCACTAATTCATATCATACTGTTTGCACCATTACAATACGCAGCCAGATTAAAATTCTGATATCAGTTCCAGGGCTATGTATCATTGATACACTATAACGATGATAGCCGTGGGTGGCGAACTTCGATAAACGCCTTAAAGGAAGTAAGGTAAAATGTTTACGGTTAGTATATTTTACCTGGTCCAGTATCATACATGCTAACTGCCTCAAAGTGGGTTTGAACTTCGTGGAAGCGTATTATTTATTATCCAGCAATTCTTTTGAAGAAAGCTATTTGAGCTACCTGTGATCGACCACAGGCCTTTGACATACATGCATTTGGCTCTTGGACCAAAAAACTCCAGTTGTCGTTGCCATGCACAAAAGCGTTTTTGTGACAGGTGAGAGACAACAACATTAGAGTACTACACTTTTCCATAACCGTGACAAGGAATAATATGTATAGCTCGTTTGTGTTAGAACTATGTATGTGTAGTGTGAGCGTGTCGAAAGCATCACTCTTCTTCGAAATGTCGGTTCATACAGCGCAACAGTATTTGTTTTTTGAATAAAGAGCAATACGAAGTGGCTCAGTGAAGCCGGCTCAAGATTTTCATAAATCGCCTGAAGAAGATCACGAAAATCAGGGAAATGCTACACTTTAGCAAAAGGAATCTGCTTTTACTAATAACGGTTACATTCATTCTGTTAGTAAAGAAAAAATAACCCACTGATATATATATATATCAGTTGATTTCACGTCAAACCGAGGATGGGTAAAAATGCGAGTTTTCACGAAAAAAGATTAGATGGAAAAGTTCAGCTCCTCTTTGGTCTGAAGAGCACGCTCTATACCATGATCTCAATTATGGTGTGCCTTCGGCATAATTTCGAATTTTGTTAACGCACTCTTCTTAGGCTAGCCTATGTATCTGCAAAAAGGCTAGTTGTTTATTAGTTGGTCATTTTAACAATATGATCCATCTTGAACCGAGTTAAACGGGCAAGTATAATATCGTTTCGCACTTATTTCCAATGGTCGTTTTCTACGCGGCAAAGCAAGTATAATAGAAATGTCTTGAGTTGTTGTTGTTGGCCTGAGTTGTTCCTAGTTCAGAGACAGAGATAGGTACTCAAGTTCACTGGCTGTCTTCGGAAGCAAATAAAGCTTTGCAGTAAGTATCAGTAATGTAAGAATCGAGATAACGTACACAACCACCTTCTTAACTATGTACGTTAATATCAGGGAGCAGACGGCAAATGCTCGTTCGCTCTTTTCTGTTTATTATCAATGGTAACTAATTGTGTTTGTAGTAGCGATGTACTTAAATATAGTAAATTAATCAAAGATGTTTAATTTCTCAAAAATTCAGTTCAAGCTAGCTATCTTCGTTATAAACGTACAATCTGCATAATTAGAAATAAAGCGAACCATTAAGCAACCTTCCCATTGTGGCACTATTATTGCTGAACAATTTCAACTGTTTCATAAAAAAAAAACGGTTAAATTATACGGAAATTCAGTATTTTATTAGCACACCGAATCCATCTTAATTTTGGAAAAAAATATTTCAATGCTGTCTCGATTTGCGAATGATTTTTCAATTACTTATGCTTAGGTAAAACTATTAATTTCGAAATTAGGGTACCATCGAAACCGATGTAAAATTGCAGGTCACGTCATGCGACATGGATAAAACGCCGACAAATACGATATACAAGCAAAACTCGCGTCAAACAAAAGCTGCTACTATTGTATTAGATGCACTTGACCGCAGGTTGCTTTGATCTAAGTAATCTAACTTGAACGTATGTTGTCTCGCTGGACGCGTACGCCAAAGTCGTTTGTCGATTTTGTCTGTTTTGAAATCAAACCCAATAGAGCCCCATGGGTCGACCTGAAACTTGTTAAAAGCGAGGGCTCGTGGCTTATCTGTGCAGATTTGTCCAACACGCAAGGATCTCAATCGCTTATCTTCGTCGGTGCCATAGAGATTGGAGCTATTTAAATCGTTTCTTAAAAATCGACCAAAGGTAGCCGTCCAAAGGACCAAATTGTTGTTGTCCTTTATATATATTAGCTTTGTAAGTATTATATCAGTTTCGCTGCACCAACCAACTTTCTAATTACAATTTTTTTTATCAACGAAGTTTTAATTAAACTAGCTTTTGGGTTATCCTTGAAGTCAGTCAACCACAAAGGTATGCCGGATGGGAGGTGTTTATGTAAATGCAAAACTGAAAGCTGACGATGAAGCAAACCTTTCGACTGTGTCCTAGAAGTAAAAAGAAACGTTAGACGCCGTTGGGTGTGTCGTACACTAATACTTGAAACAGGACTGTTGATGGCCTCTGTCATCAGGCGTTCAACGAAAAAAATGCGAAATCCGTTATAATATTCGTTATAATAATTACCGTAGCATAGTTGTTCTTGCGGATATTTATAATAATAGTAAATTCATATCTGTATGTACCTTATATTAATATAATATATAATACATATAATAATATGTAAATAATATATAATACTAAAACAACCGTTGCTGAGTAAATAAAAAATTGTGCTCAGATATTGTTACTCTTAATATTACCGTTATCCTTCACATTCTCTAGCAACGCAGTAAACAATCATTATTAAATATAGAAGCTATACAGACTCATTCATAAGCAAGAAACAAGAAACTTAATTAGTATCGCCTGGCACAATGTGCAACCGACTTCTTGTGCCTATTTTAGTCTTTCTTTCTGTAAATTTATAAAACTATATAATTTTACAATTATGCCGATGGTGTATGCACTTCCTTTACATTACCAAATGGCTGATCGGTATGGTTATTTGGCCTAATCGCGCTCAGTCTACCCAGCGAGTTAAGAGGAAAACTCGTCAGACGAAATCAGATCGTCCTGCTCCCCGACATCGCGAGGCCAGTCTCGGCGAACATTGTAAAAGCTGCTCTCCTGGATTTCAGATAAAATATTTTGTTTCAGCCCGCATATCTTGTCAACCTCGTACCAATGGATTTCCACTTTTTCTGTTCACTGCGCACTTCGTAGTTTCGCTTTAAGCACGGACCAAGAATCTACAACTTTGAGACGAAATGCGCTACCTCTTGGCTAGTCAGCGTTCATCATTTGGTGGAAAAATGGGGAAAGCAATGACCCATATTACATAACACAAATTATCTTCACAGGTATAGAAAATGTGATGTTTGAAATTCAGTAGAAAGGGCAAGAACTTTCTTTCTGAAGTAGGTTGAAGTACAATAATGAAAAGTTTTTACAACGGAGCGCTCACTAATACTACAGCTTTTTAGCTGGGCATTTGCTTTCTATTGATCACAACGTCACTGAGAAGCGTTATTATGTAGCCACCATCACGTCATCTCTGCTTTCTAGCCTGAAACTTATTAACGGACAAACTTTTACTCTGCGATTTCGCCTCTACGGCTTTGACATACCCGTAAAAACGGTGATGGCTATCACTTAAAATTCACAGAGTAAAATTTGAAATTTGGTTAAAGTTCGATAGTTTTTACACGCTGCGAACTAATGAAGCTAGACACACGGTATAGGTAAACAATGGACATTTGACCAATGCGGTAGCTTCGCATAAAACAGGTGTACTACCATTACCATTCTAATCTCTATAGCACACAGTCAGTGTGGATATAGGACAAGCAAATGTCAATTAGTTGCCTCTGCAAACGCGCTTTTCATATTATGTAGAGGTAGTTCTCATAGGGAATTAACGATCCAGGGATCTTATTTTATCCCATTTTATTGTCTGTCTCAAACAAAATTGAGCGTACTAATCGTTAATGCAGAGTATAGCAGATGAATATTGACATAGTACTGAATGTACCACATATATATATATATATATATATATATAGCGTATCTAAATCTTAAATAGTTGCCCTGTTATATAGAAGAATGAAATTCAGGTGTGCCGCATCCACGAGGACCTAATAGCTACTTCGAAATCTGAAGGTTAGGTTAGGTCAGGTCGGCTGTGCCTCTCTGTTAGAAGCTGTTGCCTCGACCCATGATGCAGTTATGTCATGCGCAAACAATAGCCCAACAAATGGGACAGGAAAAACAGCAGAAAGCTCTGATAGGTCGCGAAGTCGATTTAGTCAAGCAGAAAATGTCCATTTCTCCCATAAATATAGCGAATTCTCAGAATGAAAGGCACGCTAATAGCCTGAACGATAACATAAACACTCTGGAGCGTAAGCATAGATGTCCTGATGATGTCTACTTAAACATGCATACATGGATATAGGAAATTCGTTGTAGATGCGAGCGCACGCGACTTATTCATGTTGAGAATCTTGAAATTACAAATTGTATTTTAGAACATATTATAATTTATGTTTGTGGTAAAGAAGATTGATACTGATTCGCCCCCAGTGTATGCCTAAGCAGAGCCCCAACGGGAATCTCCAACGTAATCGTTACAAAAACTGTCTTTTTATACCTGCAAGCATAAACTTGTGTTCTGAAACTGAAACAATGGCCTTATACAAAGAAATATATGCATCTTAAAATGTAAGTGCAATGCTTCCGCCTCATGACGGAAGCTCACGCTTGATCTAGAAAACGTTACGTAATAAGCCCCCGTGGTAGTCTAGTAGGTAACGCATCTGCCTGCTAGGCTTAGGTATGTGATGTGGTTTAGGTTCGAACTAAGGCTTCGTTTCGTGCTGCGCAAAGCATAGAGGCGTAATATTGCAGCTACCTTGTGGTTCAAGGCGAATGCCTTACGATTTCTTGGGGAGGAATACGTTCTCAAAACCACACATCAGCTACCATAAGGAACCAGTTGAAACTGTACGGAAGTAGGTAGACAAAATACTACTATTAATGACAAATAACTTTAAGCACACATTTTTGTAGCTCGGTCAGGAGCGACCTTTACGCTTCGATCTCTACGTCTGGTAGCTAGGACCAACCTGCACGCTCTAATTGAGCTACAGTTGCACTGTTCCGTCAATGTGTGCATCTTCGTGCATTATATGACGGCGTTTGCAAATGATCTTTATTCATTTCAGGACCAGAAATTTAGTTCGAAAATTGACGTAGTGCAACTACGTGGGTTGTAATAGCATTTTCTCTCATACCATGACCATGTATTTGGATACGTGACCCTGCCAAATGTATACGTACTGTGTTCAAGTTTCCGGGTAGTCGGGGGTGCCTAGTGTGAATCGAAGCGATACTTTATCTAAGGCGTTTCAAAATAATCAACGACAAAAGATTCGTTGTAGCACGTATGCTGAAGGTATTTTTTTCAACAGTAAGTTACCCATAGAACAACACAGTAACTAACGTTATGTGCGGACGTTTCGTTCGTTCACAATCCAAAAAAAAAAGAGTATCTGAAATCATTATTTTTGAAATTTCTGACGTACTCATTTTTAGAAGAAATCACTTATTTGAGCTGAATCCTTTTGAAATTATTTTCTGATCTTACATTTTTTACCCAAATGAAACAGCTTTGCGATCTCATTTGAAACCGATATTATTAATATCGTAAAAGCATCTATTTGTGGATTACCTGATATCGATTATTACTAAGTCAATACTTTAATATACTGTCTTTACTCAAAGAGAGATAATCCGGCATTGCACTGTAAAACCCGTTCATTAGTTAGCTCTCTGTATGCATACATTTTATGCATGTACGCTGATGCGCGAAGTGTGCACGCGCAATATAAATATTAGATGAGATAACCATGTCGGCTGTCAGCAACGGAGCATTTAGCATTTATCTGGGCAAAGAGGAACATGTACTCGAGGGCACCTAAAAATTAATCTCCGCTGATCGGTTGCTATTGGCCTCTCGGACCCCATTTGTTATGTTCTACTTTCACGTTTATCCGCTAAACGATGGTAGCGGCTACCATTTACGGATGAGTGTGGTATCTAAACATGTACAATACGAATTTCTTCTTCGATTCGGCTACACATGTAGCGCCTTCGACTTGCCCTTGCGTGGATTTTTGTTTGTAGCCACGTACGGTTAGCTATGCGGAAACAATGTACGAGCGAGAAAACTGAAATTGATTACATAAATGATGAAATGTAATCGAGATGGCCTGAAGAACTATACTTCAAATGAAGACAGTCGCTGATTGGAGTTTCGGCTATGGCACGTGAATGCTGTACGATGTGCATAAATGCACAACATTATCTATTTGATTCATGCTCAGATTCAAAGATTCCGAAGTATGAAGAACAGGATTTGTCCAAGATAGGTGCACGCAAACCTGAATAGCCAGATTTCAGGCGTTCAAAGCCCTAAGAAAGAATGGATCACAGCCAACTTAATGCCACGTAAGGCACCTGTTTGCGTATCCTTTTTCGCTTGTTCCGTCTCTTACTTGGTGTATTTTTTTGTGGGGAAAGCTTAAGTTCAAATCCTGATAGTCAGGCAAAATGATTGACGAAGAGAATGAATTAAACAGTATGTACCTGAACCTATAACTAATAAATTTGGGAATGAATAAGTTCCCAGGTGGCTTCAATATTAACGAACTTCAATATAGAGACAAAGTTGTACATTATCCACATTGTCAATTTGTATAGCAGATGTGCGCATTTATCCTGTCATAACAAGCAGGCAGTGTCGTCTATAATGACTATGTTAACGATTTTCGAAGTATATCTGCAACGTTGTTTATATGTTTAGTGCGAGTGATATTTTTTATGACATTTACTCCGTGACATCCTCATGAGAGTTGAACATATACTGCCCAAGTGCGTCCAACCTTCAACCTCCTTCATGGGTCCATTCACCAACTAGGTCCTTTTAAGCATATTTAGCAAAAACCAAAAATATCACGACGGCAATGTCGCTTAGGGAAAATTTGCAAATTTCCAAAATGGTGTCCGTCAAATTTTACCGCTGTCTACGGACAGTTTCTTCCCAGTCAAAATGTAAACGCCAAATAGACTCCATCGAACTGTTGAAAAGCACTATTTATTTAAATTAGAATCGACATACGCTGGAAAACATCATCAGCGGCGTGAAGTTTGCGTGCTTATACCCAGGCGAGGACACGTATGCTATTGCCGGCATAGGCAGTGGCAGACCTCTCTAACAATGATACATACATATACTATTACGATTACTGTGTTGCCCGAGTGATTAGGGTATTTTACTAAACCTAACGATCAGTTAGGTCGGAGCGGTTCCTATTTTGCATCATCTCCACAATGGGCGCAAATGAAACATAAAATGGATGACTCGCTGCCTCTTTTGGATGAGAAAACACTAAGCCAAATTTTTTCCACCTCGCCTTCTATACGTTCATCAGTGCTGCTGGAATAGCTCAAACGTTTTTTTGTTAGCATTTTTTAAACTTTTACAAAGGTGTGTCCTGGAAGCTTGCTGTCGGAATGAAAGATAACCCGGTTTATACGAAATAGTCAAATTATCTGTGCTAAGATTCATTTAAGAAAAATGTATTTAATAAGAATAGCGGTGGAACAAAGAAGTATATTTTCCAAAATGCTCTTGTGTCAGGTGGACTAAGGTAGGCCTACAATAATTCATTAATTCTCGTCAAATACCAATGAAAATGGTTGGCCTGAGATGTAGTTATCTGGTTTACTGATGGTTTAGTATAGAGCAGTTTAGCATTTAACAAACAACAAGAAAAACAACTTCCCCGAAAAGGCAGTAATTTTAACTAGAAAAAAAGCTGTTTCATAGTTATTTACCGCCAAGATATGTAGGTAGGTAGGTAGGTAGGTAGGTTGGTCATGGTTTATCTATCGTAGTTAGGGTTCCAAACCTCAGAAGGACTAACAAAGACGGCAGTATCGTGCTTCGTACCAACGCCAAAGTATAGTTCTATATATTTGCAGATAGGTGTATGAATATCAAACTCGGGCCCCGTAACAGCTCGCGAGTACCCACGGCTATCGCGGTCGTGTTAGTTTACATTAGTTTATCTCTATTTTATAAAAAGTGTGTAGGTCGAGCATGAGGCCGAGTTTTGAACGGTCCACTTCCTAATACATCGTTCAGTAGTGTCTTGTTGGAGAAGTGGGAGAAAGGGTGGCAGTGTCCATCGATTTCCACGGCCAACTTGATAACAGATCGGCTGCTGATGTAGCTATAATGGTAAAGAATTATACATATTATTATATGGTAAAGATTGTGATTTTGCGAAACAGGAAACATGTAGCATCGACATCGCTTGGTATTATTCCGGAAAGAGATGCATGTGCCATGTTGCTAACGACGAATCCTGACACAAGCTTGCATATGTACGCACGTCGAAACTTTCACAAGCTTAAATTGATCCTTGAGACATGTTGTTCTCGCAATTTTTGTCAAATTAGTAACTTGCGAAAACCTTGCTTCCCATATACCAGATATAGATGCTGCGCATACGATGTGGTAGCTTCAACTTTGCGTATTTTATGTTACGTTGAAACAGCCCAAATGTAGTTCCATAAAAAGAAGCTTGGTTTGTCTTTAATTTATTTGGAAAAATGAGGCTGTGCAAGTTTGCTAACATTAATTGTTCAAGACCAACGATCCTATAACAAAAAGGCAGTTACAGCTCAGAGAGAGTACATAGGCACGGTCCCTTATAATGCAGATCAGTGACGACAATCGGAACTATCAGAAAATGAACGTATATCGTCCTTAGTTAACAGAATTCACATCGTAGTTACGGTGTTTTGAAGGCGTTACATCGTAAGTTACTCAAAGACTAAACACGAAACTGGTCACTCTAAATCCGTGTTATACCTACAATCAGGAAAACGCGTGCCTGGATGCTCGACGTACAAAGACGCCGTAAAAAAATTAGTGATAACGAAATGAAAGGTTAAAACAAACCTGTCGAACTTTGAGATTGCGTACCTGTGGCTTTAGCAGGTGTCCTGAACGACGCCGATATTAGTTAACTACTGTAGATGCCGGTGCGTGTCCGTAAGCGGTTGGAGCTCGTTTTGATGACAACTAGCTTATGAATTTACGTATCCCAACACGCAGAAAAGTGCGTCACCAGTCTATTTCAAACCTTGCATATCCGCCAGAATGTGTACATTTAGAAGCGTCTTGCATCCGCAAAGGGAAGGTCTAGTGGGAATCTTTTCCGGCGAATTTTGAAAGGTAACAAGGATTTAAACGGGAAGACAATTAACTGTTATTGTTGATATATGAACCTAACCTTAGCGTTGTAGCGCGTTACAATAACGCCTCGCGATAACAGATCTACAGCAAAACTTCATGTGGCCGTAGATCCTATACAGAGATCAATTTTGATTTGACCCAATATACCCCTTCCTATAAAGTGACCAGGTGACAAAAGACAATAGTGTAATCGTTACCGTAATCGAACCTATCTTTCACAAAGTAAAGAAATATACCTCCACTCAAAACTACCACACAAACCAGTAGTCGTTGATGGAGAAAGAATAGGGAGAAGGCAAGACATGTCCGTACGTACGTACGTACGTGCTTTAAAAAAGAGTCAAGTCCGAATTAAAATGATCAACTTCTTATTCATCATATTTGCTTTGTTTGGACTTGTGCCTCCATCCTGTATCATGTGCTCTGCCTGTACATTAACAGCACTTATACCCATCTGTAACTGATGCCAATTTTCAAGCGGTCTTATTGATCTTACTTAGGTCAGAAGATTCTGAGATGTATTAAAACAGGCATGGTATCCGCCCGCTGTTCGAGCTGGCAGTTTTCAATCTGGATTCTATATAGTTCAATGATATTCAATTCAATATAACACAAACGCTTGTAATCTGACAAAAGCGACTTTTCTGTAGAACAATTGTGCAGTAGAATGTCTGCTCCTTTCTAGTCTGATTAGCATACTAACTATCCAGGGGCGTTATTTTGTCCGAGGAGCTGAATATTTTCAAAACAGAATTTCAGGTGCAGCAATTGCGGTGCAATTTTTATTATTATTATTATTATATTTAAATATATTATAAAAATTATTATAATTATGATGTAAAAATCACAAAGGTGTTCTAATGGGACAGTGGGACGACTAAAATAGTAGCAGAATTAGCACCTGCACGTGGGCTAGAGTTTAGATTATATTTCCTCTATCAAAAAAAAATAGCCAAAAAAAAATAGGCGTTTGAACTAATCGTGAAAATTCTGAACTTGAGATCAGCAGACTTATAGACTGAGTGTACCAAAATGATGGACTACCTGAATATTTCTAGCTAGGACATACAGGTCAAAATTTCGTAGTACAAAACTCAGATGGGCAGTCCTGACACTTTTTCCCTTCTTAGGCCTATGCTCATTTGAGCCTTGTAGATGCCCGAAATGGCTTTTTTGCACGTACCGCACACCGAGGGCACATGGCAAGAGCACCTGAGATCTGTTTTACTGCCAAAGCCCACGCTTTATCGGTTCCGGCTGGTTTCGTCGGTTCATAATTAACATTAAGGTGTGTAAGGAACATCTGAAAAATCCTAGTACGGTTTCTTTCGCACGGACTTGACAAGGGAAAGCTTTTACCGAAAAATACTCTCGCGGAATCGAACAACTGGCACCACCGGAGGCCGGAGACTTGAAAGAGAAACGTTTGTGGTCCGAACCTAATTGGACTCATAAAAATTAATGCAGACTTGTTCTTGCAAATTTGTTAAATCTGAGTTTTGCTTTTTCACTCTGAAAGGAAATGTTCGACCTTCGAAATCATCGGTAACCATTAAGCGCTAGATTTTCGTCGCGCTGTCTGCGCATTATCTTCGACACCTTTGACAGGCAGCTTTGAGTTTCAGTCATTGTCATAAAATACGCCGGGAAGCGCTACTTCTGTTTACTTAATCCTGAACTAGATACGAAAAGATAATGATAGTAACTCCTCTGATCGCAGAACGGCGGTAATGTACAGGCTTACTAACGTCAGGATTACTTAGCGATGGGGCTGTCTAGGTTCGGTACTGGGCATGAAAGCCCACTTCATTTCGTGCTGTAAAAGCCCGCTAGTTGTTTAGATCAGCAATGTATAAAGACAGTGTCAAACATAAAACTCGAAATATTTATTCAGCAATGTAATGCACTGACAAACGAACCTGCCAGATGGCTGTACGTACTGTTTTTGGGAAGCTTAAACAGCATTTGTGATCATTTGCAAAATGACGGCTGGTTCAACTATGCCTACACAAAGATTTTCAACTCAAGATTTAGGGCTCAGAGGTTTCTGCTGAACAAATAAATGAATAAGTGATTATCGTTCAAAGCGGCCTTCACTGAATGGCGAATGTACTCACTCGGTCAAGCGATGCGAAGCCATTAACTCGCTTCTTTATTCGGAGGATGCTGTTCTAGAAGAGAGCGTAAGTCTGCTAACACGCGTTGTAAACACCGATCAATTGGATACAATGGTGGTCTGTATGTGTTCGGTGGGAGAAGCTGATGAGACCGACAAAGACGTTGTCTGGAAAAGTGTTGACTACGATACCACCGGCGGAGGTTGGCAAAAGCTGCTAACAAGCACTGCTCTATGACTGATCGCATGTACGCGAGTACTCCACGAACCGGTGCGGAGCAGCAGCGGCCTACAGCATATCTGTTCATAGTGAGTCCGTGCAAACGCGCCGAGTCTTGTACGTTGGCCTAAAAGGGCACAGCTAACTGTGCTTCCGGAGACGCCGAACCGTGGTCCTTAGCTTAGGCTTGTCTCAATGAAGAAGAAAGGTATCGTGATATAACTGCGATTTTTACAAAATCGAAAACTATTCAGGGTTAAAATAACATTGGATATGTTAACGTCGTTAATCTGTCTGGAGGAGCCCTAGAAGAATTAGCTTCGCATAAGTGCTCGATTTTTGAGAAGTTTGCCCTCGACCTGTCTGAGCTAATGAGCCACATATTGAAGTGCTCACTCAGAATAAGATGTCCGAGACGTACCGATTGCGCCTGTTTATAAGCGGAAAAATATATTAAACCGACCGGTAAACACTCGGTCTCAATTACAGCCCAAATACACAACGTATTGGGGTGGACGACACACGATGTTAGCGACCGCGCGTCTGGGCATTTGTACCGACTTTAACAAGGAAAAACATTACTTTGTCCACTCGACTTTTAGCGAAGGTTAGGCCCCGGCTACCTAAATGAATTTCAGATTTCGTTCGAACAATAAAATGAGAGAAAAATAAAATTTCTTTTCAGACCAGAATACGCGACTGATGGCTGCCCTGATAAACTTTTGTAGTCAGTATATTTTTTTGCCGTTTATCGATTGAGCTAAGATAATTTTGAAGCTTTTCAAATAGCCTAACATGCTGATGCCTGTCAAAGGTATCGGGGAAATTCGTTGCGACATGCTTTGAACTAAAACATTAGGGGTACGAGTAAGCAATTGAATCTTGGCAGGAAAGACCCGGAATGCGTTTTTCGGCTAAAAAATTTATTGTTTAAATAAGCTAAATTATATCCTAGGTCGTGGGTTAGTCATCTCGTTGAACAATGTTAAAAAAAGCTTTTCCCTAGACTTCGAACAGGATGCAATGCTGAACAAGTTAAACGTCGAAAGTTGTCGCAAATACGTATTAAACACTATTTCATTTAGTAAAAACTTCGGCAACTAACTAATAACAATAATACTAACAAAGCTATAGTCGAATAACTTGGTAAAGTTTCAAAGGTGTGCTTGTCGCATACTCTCACACAAGAACTCAATGCGCCTATGTAATGAATATAGATAAGATAACTGGGTTGGTATTGCAACAATGGTGCGCAACAAGTGTCATAAAACATTAGAACGACAAACGAAACTGTGGACGATGATTCCATTGCGGAAACTCGAATTATGCCAAAACGAACCGTTGAAAAGGGCGCACTTTTTAAAGCGTTTAGCGGGCTCTGCTGAATACCTACGGTGCTAGTAGCGGCACAGGGTATCGATTGCTGAGTGGTAACGATAGCATATATGTTGAGCTAAATTAGCCACAAAATCAAAAATGATATCTCCAAGGCAAATACTGTTTGAAGTAAAGACCGTGGAGGTCTGGTTCACGAGACGAGATTCTCTGGTACTATACTATAATTGCGTTCGCGAGCCAACAATGAAAGCATAGCCATATAAATATAAATATTCGGCCATCAGTTGCATCACTGTTTCTATAGAAATGGCATAAATCAATATAGATATAGAACTGAAATCGACTGGGAACGAATTTCTCTATGGAACTCGACTAGTTGCCATTGCCAACAGCACGTTATCCTATTTAGCGGACCAGATACCAATCGGCCCATTAATGTGGTCTAAACTTCTCTGTGTACGCATAGCTGTCCTATTGAATACAGATTAGCCTCTCGCTTCTTGTAGTTGGACTTTGAAAGGATGTGCACTCCGCCCCAAATGTCGCCTGATCATTCGTCTACAAGCGTTTAATCGACATTTAAATTTGACGAATAAGACATCCTGATGCGATGACAGGATCTCATCAGGACAATTCTTGTAATCCCAATTGAGTCGGTGTCTTCCTCCAATAAAAGCCGCATGATCCCAGCACCATGTCAAACGCTTTTCGAGATGACGCTAAACGTAGACCCCACTGAGCGAACGATATGCTCCATCTTCTAAGTCATTCACTGAATCAATGTCGGCCGGTGACCGACAAGCCTGAAGCCAGCAGGCTTACTTCTAGCTGTCAGTGATCAATCAAATTCAACCTGCCACGCCGTTCTACTTCGTCGCCCTACCACGCTGGTGTATTCAGCATGAACACATAATCATGACGATAGACCGACACGAAGGACGAACAAAACAATTCAATCTGAGCAGGCGCCTTCGCAGCTCGCAGCTATTTGGCCGATTTTGCTAAGGCTTCGTTCCTATAGCTAAGCATCGACCGCGAATTCTCACATATGTTAATGCGCTAATTAAGCTGAATCATTGGCTGGTTGAACCTTATCCAGTTCTTGTCTACAAAGTGTTCTATGCGATGAAAGCGCCCACATAATCAGTTGATAAAAAAAGACCGATGAAATTATTACTAGTACATTAGCGGAACCTTATTTGGTTTAGGACAAACAGGCAAGGTATAGCCGACTCTCGTACTTTGTGAATAATAATGTCGTAACAGGACCCAGAGCTGACTTACTTAGGGTTTATCTTGAGTTTGTTCAACGTTTGTATCGACAAGTAAATAACGACAAAATCTGCTGTTCGACAATAAGTGACACGGGACGTTACAAAACAGAATGCCATTTATGCTTCGAAGGCAGGCTGCTCCGGCCGGATCAGTGCTTCAATATGGTAGATGTCGTAGCAGTAGCAGCAGCAAGCATCGATAGGTACCTTACCACTAAAACCGACAACGAGAACATCTATCACGAACCAGCCGGTTTGAGAACTATGGGGTATATCAATGCATTACATTGGCATGATCTAATAACTGGATATGTAGAGATAGTTTTTTTTTCCTTTTTTTCTTAATTATGATTGCTGTCGTCCTGATCTGTCAAGGTAGTAATTGCAAAGGAACTGCCTTAGCGACGACTACTGGAGGCAACCGGGTCAAGCAAGATCGCTTGTGAAACAGGGCAATATCCTTCGAAGGTGAATAGCAACATATTCTGATACTGGCCACTGTTAACTAGCTTCAGCCGAGATGTTCCTGACACCTCTACACACATAAAAGTCTCACTTCAACAAAGGCACCATTAGTCCTCTCGTGATCCAAGACTATACTTCGCATCACTGAAGCATTCGTACACTCACTATCATTCTGCGAATCTCTCATTTGCGAACCTCAAACGTGTATTCGCCCAAGTCTAAATGGATAATATTGAACTTCAGGCGAGTTCAATCGGCATTTTCTGGAAATCTTTCATTATTTGGACGCGTAGTTAAAGGTTGGGAGGGACATATGAGCTCTAGGTAAAGCTCATTCTGACTAGCATTTTTCGCTATCGTACACCTTGAAAATGAAACATTTAGATTTCGGGAATCGTCCTGAGTGTCGGGACTAGCAAGAAAACTTCAACGGCACGATATCGTACAAGCAATAGTGAAATTCAATTGCTCCTATAATGACTGCTCTGGAAACAGAAAGTTTATTTAAATAATTCGATCTGGTCCAGCGTTTCAACTAATCATAGATGGTAAAACATTTCCAATGCTAAGAACAGCGCTTTACACCTTCTTATGTAGTACCTTCAAAATCAGGGATTGTAAACCATCCCGTTACACTTGAGCAGGTGCGAATCTCGAGAAAAAAAAAGTGTACTTCTTTAACCTTTGTTGAAGACGTTCAGCAATCGTCTCGATTGCCCGATCCGTTGAGCGATCACAAAAAGCTACTGATGACTCACTCAACAATGATTACAAAGCTACCAAAAAACATTACATACTGTTTGCTCAAATCTTAAGTTGATGCGGATTATCTTTTAGAAAACGTTGAAACAAGGATACGTTGCATAACGTTGTTTTAACACGAAGCCGGCACGACCTTTTATGCTGAGGATTATTTACAATACAAAAGTATATCATCTGGTATAAAAATAAGTGTGAGTGAAGGTCATAAATGAGAGTGACAATCAATATCTTACTGTTACTCCTTGCAAGATAAGTGATATGTGTATATTTTTACAGAAGATCAATATGCGATTTGACACACATAGAATAGAATAGAAGATTTGTTGTTATTTGATTTAAAGGCCAACTGCCGGCGGTAACATTTAGGTGCTTTCTTTCGGACACTCGATGCCTTCTGCGACAAGTACTCGTCGTTCGATCGAGATCTTCCAACAACCTCGAGTTTGAAGCCTTCTTGAGTGTAATTGTGCAAATCTTTGGTTCTAGAGCAATCCCCTCACCAAAATAGGGAACGCTGTTTCCAATCATTAACATTTTATTTACGCAGGAATCCTACGTTCATGTAAAGGGAACTTGAGTCGGGGTATCTGCAAAAGATCTCTTTTTAATTGGTAAATTATAGTGGGCATATAGGCGTAATGCTTACACGGGCTAGAAGTCTTAATGCAGATAATGTACTCAATGCAAAAAAAACGTCTAAAACGAACCGTTTCAAGCTTAACTCCAAGCTAAGAGAATCAGATTTTACAGTGATGTGCCTCTTGTGTTGAGTATTGGGTTAGACAAAGGCCAGAACCTCTTCTCTCGGATACGTTCTCGAATCATTACTATTAACCCCTGTGCCCCCAAGGTAGCGGTAGCATTACACTTCGGGCCCTTATAGACATTCGTAATCAATTCTTTTCAGGGTAAATGAAGCGACAAGAAGAAATAACTGGAAATGTCAATTCATAATATTATCCAGATATCAACTTCGGTCATGATCGTTTTATCTCATCATTTGCTGGCTTGAGAAGCCTACTCTTTTCTGAGACAAATGCCAAACGACGTACGGCGTCCTGCGCGCCCTTAATATCCGCAGTCCGGGCAGCGTCCAGCAACTGCAACAGCAAGAGAGCTTGCCTACATACGACGATTATTAAGTAAAGCCATCACATTAGTCATTGTTGTCGCCGGAGTATAGACGGTTTGTGACGAAAGATGCAGCTGCATGAATCTGTCGTTGTTACTGCTGTTGTTGTTGTCGTCGTTATTGTTTGAAGCGACTGCTTTTTTGCTGTTACCACACTTCCAGATAAACATGGTCTCTAGCAGTGGCCGCGCAGGCCAATCTGTCCATCGTCCTCGTTGTACTGGGTCTGCCTCTTCATCTTTCTCTATTTCGTCTTCTCGCCGTTGTTCTCGTCGCCTGTTCATCACCCTGGTTGTTGTCCATCGTGTCATCCATCGTGACGATCATCAGACCGGCAGGATCATCAGCATCATCCAGTACTTCGTTAAGAGCATCATCCCTGGCATGTTGTTGCTGCTGCTCTCGTGGTAGGCACCGTCATCGTCAACACTCTCTGATCATTGAATCTCGCAGGTCTTTTTCTTTTTGTAGACGAGAAGAAGAGTCGTCCCCGGGACTTGGGGCGACGTTATTCACTAAGGCGTACCGTGCGCAGTTTGTTCCCGTTCCTCTAGCCAGTGAATAATTCGAACAACCGCCTGGGGCTGCCATCTCTCGCACGCCATGCAGTGGCGGTTGTTGATGCGCCCAGCTCCGCGATCGCGCTACCCAGCAACTAACGTAACTTCGGCACAATTGAAGCAGAAGACAGGCGGTCGCTGCTTTATCCGCCTGGTTCCCTCTATCGTTTTTTCGGCCCCCCTTCGCATCAACTATGGTTCGATGCTACTGCCGCCGCGTTGCATCGCGTGATACCAAATGCCTCTATCGAACCAGCCACGGATGAAGAACCGAGAAAACGAGCAGCAACAACAACAACAACAACAACGTAAAAAAGAATGGCAGAATGAAAGAAATTATTGCATGTTGTTGTGTCTACGGATCTGTCTGCTCGCGACTGTGTTTCATGATAAGTCTGCCTGGTCACTCTCCTATAGGTTTGTTTAGTGTGCATGCATCTACTGCGCTTGCCCGTGTATGAACGTCCGTCCACTTACCCATGTACATTTTTTTGGGGTGTCGAAAAGGTATTGATTGTTCTTCTGAATAGATGGCTTCAGGTAACACGAGTCGGTGGTGATGGCATGGGAAAACTGTGATAATATCAGATGTACTGAACTTGATGGAATGCCTCTATTCGGATTTAGGATAGAGAGGTTGGAGATGTGTGAAATATTTGTGGAAAATTGCACGTTTTAAAAATTTATTACGATAAAGGCGCAAATGGCACCTAGGCCTATCAAGGGTTTGCGCTGCTTATGATTAGGATGCGTTATCGGAAAAACGGCCCAAAGATATTCTGTCGCTCTCGTTCTGGAAATTTCAATGTGAGAGGTGCTTCCTTTAGTGCTAGGCCAATGGCCAGGAAAAAGGTTGCAGAAATGATTGGGAACGTTGAGCCAGACCAATACGCCGGTCGCTATGACATCGCCAAAGGACTAAATATACACCGCTAAATATCTTTAAACCATTGAAAGAGAACTGGCTAAAAAAAGAAGTTCGATATTAATCGATGCTACACGAAGTGACACAAACGAGTTCACAGGATTCTCTCTCCTTTTTTTTTTTCTGTGAAATTCTAAAAAAAAAAAAAAAAAAACGAAACGAAATTGACCCGTTTCTAAAGCGGTTCATTACCAGCGGGTAATGAAAAATAGATCACATACAACATTAACCTGCAAATAAAAAAAGAACAATGTGATCTATAATCTGGGGCAAAGTTTAGACTGACACCAAGGAACGTGATGATGGTACGTGTTTAGAAGGGAACAGTGCATTGTGAGTTCAGCGAAGCGATCCGCTCGGAGTTCCACCATAAACAACTAACAAGCCATCGAAAAAAATCGATGAGCACCGGTGAACGGAAAGGTAATCAATCACCTTGTCTCATGACAATGCCAAACCATACATATCTTTAGCTATCTGGTAAAATATTAAGAGAATTCGGGTGGAAAAGTTCAGGGTATCAGTCGCGTCCGACTATGATCTTCTTCGATCTCTACATAACCGCGTTAACTTAAGAGAGAGATTCATAAATTACTTTTCCCAATTTTTCGTTTGGAAACTACAGAGGTTCTGCAGTAACGGGATTGTGATGCTACCAAAAAACAGCAGAAGATCATCGATTAACACGGTGAATATTTTGTTTAACACTTGCTTAAACATAATAAATGTAATGTAAGAAGTACTTGCTTCAATTTGGGCTCAAAGCTGTCCACACCTTTTCGATAACTTAAGCTGTAATACCGTGCGTGTTTGTCTGCTGCCTGTTGTGAATACGACTGCATTGTTATGCGTGAGTTAGCAAACGTCGAGTGCCGTATGTGACGATACGACACGGTGTATGGCGCTTCGTAATCATCACCATCGTCATCGTGGTGTCGTTCCTCTTTCGGTCACTCCCCTATTGTTCGTTTCCTTCCCCCTTTTTTATCGTTATGCTGCACCGCTTTCGTCATCGTGGTCGATCGCTGGGACCGGCGGCGCGTCTCTAAGCGCGCCATCTATTATAGAGCGTCCTAGCTGGCTGTTTGGTGGCAGTGGTCGGCCGATTGGTATACGACATCAACCCAACGGGCAGCAGCAGTTCGACTCCGCTTCTACGAAATTCTCTATTTCGGCTGGCCAGCTAGCTGCCGGACTCGTAGCAACGATGACAGACGATTTCTATTGTCATCGTTGTCGTCGTCATCCTGTTCCTATGAATCTAACGCGATAACGCTGTTGGCCGCTGACTGCCGGCAGCATGACGCGATCGCGCCAAAGGGGCGGCAGTCCAGGCTGCTATATCGACTCTGGGCGGGAGATGGGGTCGCTGGCTGCTCCAAGAGGTAGACCTACTCCCCGCCCAATTGGGCTTCTCATTTACTTACCGAATTTGCTTCTTTGGCCTGGGTGCTGCAGCCGCAACTACCTGGAGCACGTATTAACTGGACTAGACCGAAATGGACTGGTTGACAAGATAGACACACGACGGAGTTCACAACAGTAACAACAGCATTGACACAACCATTGATTTGCTGCTGCTGCTGCGGCGGCGGCTACTGACGAACCAGCATTATCACGACCACCACCACTGCAGCTATGGCCATGTTTAGTATCTAGAGCTACGAGTAGTGCGAATCGTAGGACCAGCTAGTTCACTCCTTAATTCAAACTGGATGGTGACGGCAAAGGAGGTTATCTGACCGATGGCTGCGTATTGGCGTGCTTGTCTCGCTATCCAGCTGCCTGTTTGGTTGGCATAGCCGTAAGGTTGTAATCTTGCGAGAGGCCGCAACTGTCGAAGCCTTTTAATGTAGTCCGAGGGGGATACGTATGCCAGCTTTAACTGGACGGTAGTTCTCATTATAATCCGTGCACTTCATTTTCGAGTGAGAACTATTTCGAGTTGTCTTATCTTTCATGGCCGATAATACAGGCCTTAATAGCATGCGTGAAACTCTGTTCATGCAACTTAATTGCAAACGTGTCCAACGTTGTGGCGAAACCAGTTTGACGCCCCTAAACCGCCGCCTGCATTAGGTAGTATACCCACGATTTTTTATCGAAAGCCACCCCAGTCACCTGCATACAGCATCCTTCCCATTGCCGCGTGTGGCTGTTGTCTACGTGCTAACAATGTGTTATTGTTAGTTAGAACACTTGAATTTAGAATAAAGGAATTGAAGCGTCCGTGGTGACAAACAAGAAACAATAGACTTCCTACTTAGTAAACTGGACAGGGCATTCAGATAAGCACTTCATTATGCTCATTACGGTGGGATCAGCAGCTGTTGGGTGTCTCTTTCCGGTGAAGGTGCTCCTGTTGCTGTTGATGATGGTAAAGATGTTCGCCTCGTCAGCAGCTGCTACTGTCAAGCATCTATATGTTCGTCAATGGTAGAATGGCTCCTTATTTCTCTCTCTGCCATCGTCGTCGTCGTCGTCGGCGGCGGCGTCATCATTGAAGTCGTTAAAAAGCAGAACATAAGAATAGAGAATAGAGGCAGACACGAAAGGCTGTAGAGTGGAGAATGGATACAAATATTACTAGCAGTCCATCTGGCGATGGAGGTAGGGACGGACGGGCGAACTGGCGAGCAAGCAATAGAACCAAGGAATCGACGAGAATTCAACTTCAGCGATGTTGCTACTCCCGCTACAGCAGGACCAATTACCGTTTTCATTGTCATCATTTGAAGTCACACATCGACGCAAACACACGCACGCACGCACGCACGCACGCACGCGCGCGCACACACGCACACGCACACAGACACACACACACACACACACACACACACAC
>NW_019213427.1:69519-87562 GCF_002532875.2 Varroa jacobsoni
TTTATATATATATATATATATATTACTCAGTTGTCAGGTCAAAGTTAGGCAAGTCGTGGGCAGCGTGGTTATCTCATGGCAGTTGTGGTATGCCGATGTTCTCCGAAGTCGAGGACTTATGTATACCAAAAGCCTGAATATTCGGATCCGACATTCTTAGGGTGATGCTAGCCTGTCTGTCTGGCTTGTCGCTTTTACACGTTCGCTTGCGGCCTGGTTGTTGTCCAAGCCTCAAATCTATCGAACAATGACCCAGATCCCCAGGCAATCGCGAGCGTCGAGGTTTAGAGGCGGCGGCGGCGGTGACTGCAGCCACATGACCATCAGCAGCCACCAAGAGTCATCATCGCGGTGGCGGTAGTAATAGCGGTCGCTGTGCCTATGCTTTCGCGGTCGTAGTAATGGTGCAGTCAGACAGTACGCATATGTAGATTATCGTTAAAAGTTACTTCTATAAACGAGCAGTTGCGCCCGATGCTGCTGCTAAGGTGGCAGCGGCGACCGACAACGAAGTGTTGGCGCTCTCTAGTTACCCCGTGGTTCCGGTGCAAAGTTGAACTGTTTGCTGGCCAGATAGTGGACTATATAGCTAGACATAAGTACATAACTGCTTCTAACCGATTTCCGGATTAAAGCTCACGCTGATGATGCTACTGAGATCACTGATGGTATATCGGTTGTGTCAATCGGAATCTACTTCGAGCTTCTATTCAGCGTCCAACGTCGACAGCAAGAATAGTGACGTCCAAAATCGAGGCATCAACCTCTGGAACAGCCGCTTCAGTTTATCATAGAAGGCTCATGGTCCTCCCTTCGTTCGCTGTCTTTCACTACATTGATGCTACCGCCGTTCAATGGAACTCTGCCTGCTGCTGTTGCTGACGACGCCCGTTTGTGGTGGTGACATCGTCGTCGGCAGCGACAACGAAGGCGGCGACAACAAAGATGATGAAGACTACGGTGAAAAACACATCGCCAACAACAACAGCAGCGGCCCCGAACACCTCCAAGACCATTAATTCACTTTTGACTTGAACGACAACAACAGCCGCAGTGATGACCGATGCGGTTGTCGCATTTGACGACCCGGCCAGCCGCTGGATCCATCGTTCGACCTAGCTTCATCATTATGCTACTGCTCTATCTCAGCACAGACTATATGTATGCCCAGTCGGTGCTGCTGCTGCTGCTGCTGCTGCTTCTTCTGCTGCCCCACAGATCTTGAGTACGAAACAACATCATTGATGATACATGTGCAGTCAGTGTCGAAATCATCAGCGATGACTGCGACAGTACCATCAGTATGACCATCAGCGTTATTATATTGACCTAACATGATCAATTGAAAGCGAAAAGGAAAAGTTGTTCTCAAATTGTAATATTTTTTTACAGATTATCACTTGATCATGGACATACGTGTAGGTGGAGTTTAATCGTTACCCAGCATCTCGTTAGCGTGCCTGTAATCCATTTTATCCACATATTCATGCTGGCCAGATTACTACCATTAGTACAAATACAACACAAAGCAATCCTTTGTGTTTTTGTTGTTCCATTTAGCAAGTAACTATTACTTAAAAGACACACAGTTCATCAGGACGAACACGTTACTTAGGAGATAAAATGAATAATATGGTCTATCTAATGGTCCAACAATATGGTCCAGACCATGTTACAAGCAGTTCTTAAGAGTTCCATGCTGTAAAAAATCATCGCTCCATCGATCAATTACGATCTCAGTATGAAGGGTCTTGTTCAGTAATCTTGATTACTGAATTCTCAAGCACCGAGAATAGGCCGAGGTATTGATACCATCAAGTACTTGATAGAGTTTCATCCTACTAAATGTGTAATTTAGTCAAATAGACTTTCTGGCACGTTATAGGGACATGCCTAATTCTTACGACAATTCGTCCGAACATATCACCTGTAGAGATTGTCCTATTAATTCAGACAGCTAGAGACTCTGCTGGCAAAAAAGTGAAGAGCAGACAGCTAATCGTCGCATAATTTGTGCGTAAATGAAGAATCAATCTCTCGGATACTCTTACGTGTAGTACTGGGGTGGCGTAGCAAGACGCTGGCACAATTGTCTATGTGTCCTTACCTGTTTCTAATGAGGTATTTAACAGAGACGGGGACTCACCGGGCTATTCCTTTAATTCGTCTCGTGTAAGCATTTGCATAGTAAAGCAGCCTTACAGAACCGGCAAACCATTTTAGATGGGAACTGGGCTGTCTTGTCGCCTAGCACCAGCGAACAATGTACTAAATAATATATCGCCTTACTATCTGCACCTTAACCGGGTACCGTTCAGTAGCTGCAAGCCTATTTGATTCAATGCTCAAATGCTGTCACGGGCTATCTAACTCAATATTTCATTTTTGACCACAAATAAACCTGGCTTCCCTTTTTTAGCATATTTTAGGTTATTGCTGCAAGGCGCAGCACGTGCAGAATCCATGATGAGATAAAAATAAAACAGTTAATATTGATCAAATACAAATGCTACTGCAGATACGAGCATAATTAAACCGAAATCTAAAATAGCTATATCTAAGTTGTAATAAGTCTGGAAGTTGCGATTCGGAGCTGAAAAGGACAATATCGAATAAGTACGAGCTCTCGTTAAAACTCAAGATTTGCAGCTCGAATTAACCGCTCACCAAACGGAACTTTTATGACGATTTCTATAGCATCTTTCGTAACCATTTGATAAATCTGGCAAAGCTAGTGCCACAGTGATACTACCATTACTGCCGCTGCTGCGGCGGCGGCAGCAGCAGCAGCAGCTGCTGCTGCCGCCGCAGAAAACGATCGAGCTGCAATACGACGATCATTATTTACAGATTACACAGGAAACGAATAATTCATGTTGGCTCCCCGCGTCTTCGAGTACTAATCCCGCATGTGGATACAGAAACAAGAAGGAGTAGATATTACGAATAGGCAATTCTAGTTAGTTACGTCTCCGCAGTCTGGACAGTGAAGCTTTCTGTTGCAGCTCGTTTGCGTTTTTCGCGCTCTTTGTTCGTCCCCTACCGCCCTACTCGCGTCCTACCAGCGGAATGCCTCATCAGTCCCGCTCACTCACTCACTCACTCACGCGGACACATAGAGAACAAGAGGCGATCTCTTCGTCGAAGAATAAGGAGACGTCGTTCTTGCTGCTGGGCAGAGAGGCGCGGGCCGGGACCTGCAGCGGCTTAGAAGGTCCGCCATGGGTCATACTGCCAGCATGGCGCCCGCCTCGCTACTACCACTACTGTCTCTGCCGCGGCTGCTGCCGCTACTGTGAGTGTCTATAGCTTCTACTTGCAGACGCTTGTCCACGTCGACTGGCAGCAGCCAACAAACAACAGCCAGTCTGTCGATCGGTCGAGAAGGGAAGCAGTCACCAAAGCGGCCGCTGTTTTCACCAGCCGCTTATGCAAAAAAGCCGAATGCGAACCAACTGGACGGCGGGGTCTTTCGGTAGTCTCACACTCACAACTGCTTAAGGATTTCTTGTGCTCTGTCGAGCCAGCCATTCACACAACCCCACACAATATCAGCGATCGGTGCTTGACGAATGCATCGATTCGCAACCTTCTTTTACGTTCGTTCGCCATGTAAGCAGGATCGTTAATGACCTCTAAAAGGGCTTTCCAGTACTGCTTGCGTCTATTGATCCACTGGCACTCGCCCGCACGGCGAACTACATTTAATATTTTTCCGCTCCTGATGAACGGATCTTATTGTGAAGATCGCCAGCGAACTTAGCTCCAAGGCCCTCAACGCAATAAGCTAGAGTATGTTGGGGACCGTCCGCCGAAACGCAACAAAATAAGGCGAGCTGCTGTTGACGCTGACCCGATCTGTGGCCGCCTTAGGGTGACAGTAGAGTACATCGTGCCAGAAGAGAGCGGCAGGGATATACACATAGTTCGTCCTGTCGTATTCGTCGTCGGCCGCAGGAAAGCCGAGGGGAGGCCGTGGGAGCAGTCTTCGAAAAACACCGGCTCTCGACTTGACATTTGCTCATAAGTAAACGGTTACTATAAGAGTCCGCTTGTCCGTTGCTTCTCTGTAAGTTATCTCCAGGCAACGATTTGAGAAAAGAGAGAGAGCGTGGGAGCAGATAGAATAGGCCTGTGTCCCGCCTCATGTCGACGTTTCAAATCTTTCGGTCGACCTCCGCGACTAACAACAGGCATTCGCTACTCTGTCCCTTTTACATGGCCTATTTACACATCTACCTAGGATCCGTCATAGTTACGATCGTGTGCTGCCAGTCCCGTCGTTAGTACTGTTGAAGTTCGCATATGTGTACTAGCAGTAAATTTGTTTTAAAATTTACTTTGTTTGACAACGAATATGGCCTTACAAGAAATTTTGCCTTCGTGTGTATGTGTATGTGACTAGCCGCTTGCTATTTTTTACTTTTTTATATTAGCGAGAGCTTTATATTCTATTTGTAGGACTTTTCATGCTTGCTTGGACAACAGATGTCATTCAATCGATGTAAATTTAAGGCAAAAAAAAAAGTCGCATCTGTACAAATCAGCTTAATTGTTCCGAAAGATGACGGCAAATCATAGACGATGCGATTCTTGTTAGTTAGCAGATGACCAAGGCTCTCTTGACCAATGAAGTTATTTATGAAGACCAATGAATTTAAAGCTTTTGGTTGCAGCTTCAGAAGGGCAGAGCTAATCTAACAAACACAAAATTTAATCTGAAATTGTTTGACTTATGACCAGGGCAAAGGATGTTACCTATGCTTGACTATCTGTCGTTTAAATGGGTTCGTGCCTAAGAAATTTCACTGAGTTCCTAGTGCGCGCCCTAGCTAGTACCTTCGGAAGCTGTAAGTAATACTTCTAACTCAGAATTTTAATCAAGAACTATTTTTAAGAGGCCCCACTCGCTTCATTACCTACCTATGGCGATTCTTTAAATTCTACTTAATGATATTCCATAGAAAGCGTTTAACATGACGAAACCAGATTTGTAGCGGCAGCTTATTTTTTAGTTACTCTTCTAAATTGCTTAAGGGCCGTTCTTGAGCTTTTCTACACAGTGACAGGATCTGGAGATATCTCCGAATTTCAGTGTTCTCCCTCACGATTTATTCCGTGCTACTTGAGAATTGTCAGTCACTTGCTTCGATAGCGCTAATTTGTTAAGCTGAGATCAGTTACGATAACAATCTCTCTATTGTATAGAAAGAAGACATTTCCACACTTTTTATGGAACACCTTGTACCGCTTCGTTTGGCCGTTTTCGGCAAAACATCGATGGGTTTTATCTGCAGGCATTCATCAAGCTCTCTATTGTATAAATTAACGTCTTACTAGAAAATCTATAAGAAAATGTCGGCAGCTGACAATCCAAACAGGCAACTTAAGCGTATTGGCAGCCGGCGAGGCGCAGCATGCCCTCTTCCAATAGGTTTGAAACTTTTCCAATGATATTCGAAATATTTTCGTAACCACATCAGTCACCTAACGACATACTTCGGATCTTATTTAGGTAGGAATTTAACAGTGACACTCAAAAGGATAATTCTTAAAGGTATATCTTGCCTAAAGGCCCATTAAGCTAACATGGCAAACCCGTTTCAGAGTAGCTGTGCTTCGTTTCATCGAAAAGTGACAGCTGCTGCACTCGAGACTAAGTTCCAGATGGAATCCCTTGTTCGGTTGAGCACAAGACGTATCATGTATAAAACGATACGGAACTCCTAAGCCTTGGATGCCATCGAAGATCTGAACATGCAGACGATCGTTTGGTGTAATCATGTAAAAGCGGATGTTTGCTCATGGCCAGCATAAGCGTTATTTGAACGACAACATAAACGTAACAACAAAACAGCCAGGCCAATAATTTTGTTATACTCTGCGTATCTTGTGTTGACGCGTTTTATGACCGATTTTATATCGAATTTAAGATAAATTTAAAGATAGGTTTCTTAACCGATTGACGAAGCAGGCAAATTAATCATCCTTTCGTTAAGACATTTACCAAAGCTGTGGTTTCCAAGTCCGACTATTCGTTAGTGACCTCTAAAAAGGACTGGTTGAAGATCGGCAATTAATTTATCTCACTTCGTCTATGCTCAGTGGTCCGCTTAGTGTCGTTGCTTGCCCGTCATCTAAATGCCTCTTTCTCTCTACACGCTTATCCGTATCATGTAAAATGAAGTAACTGTTAAGTAAGTACGAACGTTAAGCGCGTGGTACTTACCGAGTGCTGCAGTGGCGGATCAGGCTCAGTTCTGACGTGGAATCCCCTTAGTGTTGCTCTATGCAGAACTGGCCCTGTATTTGATAGCCAATGTTAGCTTAGCTGCTTAAACAAACTGCTGTAGTAACAAAACTCTTAAGAGCACTAACTACAGCTTATATATTGTGGCCTACCGTGATTCCCAGTTCACACCGTCCTTTGACAAGTTTTTATTGTGCCATGTGATTACTTCCTATACTATTTATATTTATTCGCTGGGTGCTACTTCCACATAAATATGCCAACCTTAATAAACGAATGAGAGATTGTTTGGAAAACACTTCAATGTACGATTTATTATCGTGGTAATCTAAGTGTTATATACATATATAACAACTCGTAGACCATATCACTTACCCAAACCGATCGCAAGCTCTAAAGCTATCAAAAGCATGAATTCAAACTTCACGAGGATGAAGAGTTTCCGAACATAGAAAAAAATGGAAATAAAGAAACTACTTTACGTGGAAGGATCTCTTAACAGAAAGTGCTTCGAAAAGGTAAGCAACGAGAATCGTAATTGTACGGCCAAGGGGCAGATTACTTTTTTATGTTAAGGAAGCTAAGGCAGGTACGAGCATTTAAGGGAAGATCCATAGCGACGACGACGACAACAACAACAACAACAACAACAACAACAACAACAACAACAACAACAACAACGATATTCACAATGTATCCGCGGTTGCAAACTTCGGCACTAAACACTAGCAGATGCGGTCTTCGAAGAACAAAAGCGGCAAATGAGGTTGCTTTCTGCATAAAAAGCGTGGCTACTACAGATCCTATCTGGACTTAAGCCGAATGAGACTGCTATGCGTAAATAAATAGACAAGACGCTCTGTGAGGCGAGCACTAATACCTACTTAACACAATCTATACACATGTGCAAAGAAAACACACGGTAATAAAAAAAAAAAAAGTCAAGCTTGGGTGAAAAACGTTAGTAATGTTCTACTTTTATCTTATAATAATTCTGATTACCACTAGAGATAAGTTCTTTCTAATGTTTGCAGTTTCGTCAATTTGGCCTAAGGTCCACTAAGCTTTCATATGGTAATTTCATGGTAGGGAGACAAATGAGTGCAGCGAACAGAAAAGTGCAAATGTACTTCCAAAACATACTCTACCTTATAACTTATAGCATCGGGATAACTTATCTGTCTCAGTTTTTGATCTAACAAATCCACCGCGTTATTCGCCTGAGTTGAATTTTTTCCTGCTTAAATCGGTCCTGTGACTGGGCAAGATTGTATCAAATATACTGGCAATCTAAATTACCATAGTGCCGATGACAGCTAGACAAATATATCTACTGGGACCCTCTTTTGCAGTTGAGATCGTTGTGCCAATCATCTATGACCTGCAGGCTATGCAGAGGCAGACCTGCAATGGAAAGCAGTGGTCTACACGCAACAACATCGACAAATGGCGCTACGGTGCTCGAAGGCGCTGCTGAATTCAGACCATTTTCATAGGCTTCAGGACCCTTGCAGAATTATTTCTCTATCAATTTCGAAAACGCCTATAGTACGTGTATATATATATATATATATATATATATATATATATATATATATGAGTTATTTTAAATCCTAGTGAAAACTTTCATTGACGTGGTAACAGTTGGTATAACTCTACGCCTGAGTAGAAGACATTTTCTTCATTAATCCGTCTCTCAATATTATTATACTTGCTCCATTTTGTGATTTTCTTCTCAACTGATGACGATAATGATTATTAGCATTATTAATCTGAGTTTTACTACTTTGTTGATTATTTTTTTTATATGTTTACAAAGCTGTTTTTGTGACCCTTGAATCAATGTTGGATGTGGGCATTTGCATTTACTTGTCGATGCTGAGGTAATCGTTAGGTTACATGAATTACATGGTCATGTGGTGAGCCAATCACGTAATGTTTGTTCGGCACGTGCTAGAAAACTTCTCCTTTTAGAAACTGAAGCTGCCGACTTCGCGGTAAACTTTAACGAGTTCTCAAAATAACCGCCTACGATTCAGCTAACGGTAATGGAAGGCTTTGCTTGGTTGGATATTCGAGAGCTGCAGTAAGTATCATAGTCATTGATTTTTTGGCCCGCAGGTCTAGACATGGAACGTGGATGACTGTTGACTCGACCAGTGCTCGCTGTACGTTGAGGCTACCGAATTGAATCCGTAGTTATTAGGACGAAGCGAAAATCTGGTGGGTCGTTTAGGTTGTTGAGGCTGCATTGTCTCCACACGTGTTTTGGCCTGTACCGAAGGTAAACACCTTTTAAACATAAATAAAGAATCTGTCCTAAACCAGGCCGTGAGGTCCTTCTTTTCTTTCTTTTTCTCATGAGTTGTTGCCAAAGCGTGCTCGTTTGTAACTTTTCATTCTAGCTGTTGCTGATTTTCGGCTGTTGGGCAGCCCCAGCACGTTGAGTAAAGATCTTCTTGCTATCTGGAACAGGCACACAAGACACATAGATCCCAGCAGGTCTGTTGAGTTATACGGATGTCAATAAGGGTAGCTTTTTTGGTATCACGTCTAGACAAGCCATCGACCGTGATCCAAATTTGAATTTTCACTCCGCTGGTTCAAGTGTTGCATAAATATAGTCTATGTAATGTTAAGGTTGTGTCTCATTCGAATGTTGTTTAACAATGGTATAAAGGCCCAACTTTCTCACACCGTGTCACGCTCTACACAATCTCTTCATCTTCCTTGATCATCCCTGTCTTTTTTCAATCGCTCTCATTTAGATTTTATCCTATTTTTTTACTTTATTAATGAGTGATTAGTTTAGTTTGATACTTTACGGCCCTTAGAAGATACGTATTACAAACTGTCGAGCATTGGACCGCTCTGAGGAGGAATGAGATGAATATGAACTGTGATCGGGGTTATCGAATGAAAGCATACATTAATTCCAGAGATGAGTCTTCATTTATTGGAAATTTAAACGGTTCTTTTAAGGAAGCTTTCGCTGCTGTCGGCGTAAATGGATCATCGGGCAGGAATAATAGACGAAGAATAAAGGCAGCAACCCACAGCTATCACCATCATCATTAGTCTTACTGTTATTGGGTGAAGATGGTGTTTAAGTTTCGAAATGTAAACGGATGAACCTAACAGTTGTCCCCTTAGTCAATGCTCGAATATCTATATATATATATATATAGACTGAATTTTCGCTACTAAGGTCGCTTGATGACTCACCGGCCCAGAAGAACAACAGAATAAATGTCTCTCTTATTTCTTTTATAACGTTCAGAAAATACGACATCATCGAAGTACTGAACAACTATTCATCTGTTGCATTTAATTTATCGAAGGCGGACAACGTTAATTTAAGGACACCAATACTGATGCAAGTGGCTTCGACCAAAGCTGACAGCCCCAATTTTCGACTGTTGAGATAGTTGGATAGATAATCTAAACAAGTTAGCTATGCGCACTTAAAAAGCCATTTGCATAAACTGTTCGTATCTTATCGTTAGAACTAAAGATTGCATAAGACGCGGCAAGCCGACAAATAGTCCGATTCCGCTATGGCAGCAGCATGTGGAAGCGGCGATCAACCTAAACGCTGGGCAAGATCCGGATACCAAATCCCTAGGGAGTGCTGCTCGCGGTTCGCCTTGCATAGGTAGTTCCCTTGCATCAGGGCTTTTTTTTTGCAGGTTGCAGAGACCTAATCCGCATAGGGCCGGTTTCCTCGAGTGGTAAACAATAGCAAATATGCGAGAACTGTGATCACACGGTCTGTCTAATCAAGCTACCGCACAGAATTGGCTGCCAAAAAGGACAATTCTTTATTACCTCTGTATAGTTCAAAATCTGTGTCGGTTCTTCAGCATTTCGCAAGGAACTATGTGGCCACCATCGGTCCTTGATTTTTCTCCAGATGGCTGCTACCTTTGACTTGAGCAAAGTACGGATTCGAACTAGAATATGCTTCTTGGCAGACTCGATGTGATGTACATGTCCTTGCACACATAAGTACATTCCGGCCATTGTTGCATATTCCCGTCTGCAGGCGCCACTCACTCTACGCTGAAGGAAATACACGTACCCATTATCAGTAATAGTAATAGCGATTGGGGTATCTAAATGCAGTCGAATGCCTTTTTTTGACGACTGTTCACGTAACGTATGATCCATCTGGAAGATATACTGACGGAAAGATAAAAAAAAATGTTTGTATGTACATGTACGTATGTATACGTCCGCTTCTGTTCGTGCTCGAGCTATACGCATATTACGCGCAAAGATATTCATCTTGTTATGCTAGTACTTAGTGATACGACTGCAGAGCGTATTAGATGATACTATTCGAAGCGCTGTTTTTCCCGTGTTCCTTTTGTTCTAACACCTTTAACGAACATTGGCACAAAAATTTCCTGCGGCAGCCTCGTTCAAGTCGTGAGCAACTTCTACCAGAGACAGGCGCTATGCACTGCTTAAACCTTAGGTGAGGTTTTCCAATGATTATCAGTGAGGAAAAGATTCTGCCACCTCATCCACTATCCAAATTAAAAATATCACCTAAACATGTCAATTCTTGGACAGCGTTAGGTAACATGTACTTCGGGTAGGTATTCCGTAACGGAGAGTTAAATGTGGTACGTGACGCAATTAGATGAGATGGGTATCAGCCAGTAGTTGTCAACGACGCTTGATAAATGACAATACCGACCGGACACGGCTTCCCAGCTGCAGAATATCGTTGATAGCGTTGACACTTGATAGAGCTGGAATATTGTCCAATGGAAAGATCAACGCGCTTCACCGCTGGATACCATATAAGGGTCTAGCACATTTTATAGAAATCGAACGTGATCTACATGCAGAACAACCGTTTTAACAAGGCATGAATCACGCGAGTGCATGCAGTAGACAGAATAAAGAATCGACACACGGTTTATCTACACCACCTACATGGTTGGCCAACCAGAAGAACAGATACAAGTATTCGTACATTGACTGAATCATAAACAAAATTTCAGATATGCAGACCATTAATATATCGCTCAAATCAAAATATTATTACGAAATAACACAGAATGAGCTGTATTTATGGTAAAAGGGTCATCAGAGAGCACAGGACAAGGCTTGCAGAATATGATGAAATACATATCAATAAAATTTTTTGAACGATAAACACATCTCAGCCATTCATCCGTCAATAAGAAGGCAGATATGAGACACGTCGAAGTATGGTCCCCTGTTCCGATTGCATGAGGCCCGTCTTGTCCATGAACCGAGAAAAGTCTAACAAGGACGGCGACAACAGCCTTCGACAATAACAATAATCATCGTCGTGCTCTTACTATTACTTCTGCTGCCACCAAATAGACACAACACGCAAAAGGCAAACCAGAGACAACATTAATCATCATCATCATAACGATCATTGCCATCATTGCAACGTCATCCCCGATACTATACTCTCCCTGTCATTGTCGCATGTTGTTGTTTTTTCTGATATTAGACAGAAGGAAGGCGCAAAGATAAGAAAACGACGAAGCAGACTCGAGTAGCGGCGATAATTTATGGTCGACGATCACAAGAGTCGCGTAGTTGCTGCGCCTACGGCCAGTGCCGACACTGAACAGCAACAACAGCAGCGGGGGCAGGACAAGCATGCTGTTATTCCGCTAGAGCACAGCATCATCACTGCTGTTAAACTGTCCGCCGGCTCGGCTTCCTGCCACGCTGTTGATTCGGCGCAAGATTCGTCGCTACCATTAATCATGTCATCAGGTGCTTCTGAGGCTGACTAGCCGCTAGTGCTGCTTCTGCCGTTCTGGCCTAAACGCACTTGGTACTGTGATCGAGTTACACCGCACGCTGCTAGAGTCAACCTAACTAGGCCAGACCAGCGTCGTTACGACAGACATAACCGCCGTTCACTTACGGGAACACTGGGCAGGTTGAACGAAGAAAAGCTGTTGTGCAGTAGCTGGGTTTGTTGTCCGTCACCTGTGGATCAGAGGATGGCAAAGGCCTCTTGATCATTTCTTGTTGCTTGACGATCGGCAGCGGCGGCTGAGCCATTTTGTCATTTGGCGTTATCTAGTGGCTCGGTATGCCTATAGAAAGTAATGCAAAGCGGGATGAATCGAACGTTTTGCTAGGACAGCTGTAGAAAACGATGAGCAAAAGGAAAGGACGAAGATTGGGAAAACCAGCGGAAGGGAGCAAGACGGGAGGAACGAGCAACGTTCCCCGGTACAAGCCATTCGCCCACTGCTAGCAAAAATACTCATACTAAGCGTTGCAACAAACTTCACCACTGCTGTAATACTCGGCGTTAAACAAACCCTCAGGCCTTTTCAGTATACTTGACCCGAAGCCAGCCCAGCGTTGGTTTCCTCTCGAGCCTTTCTCTCTTGTGGCACGGAACCACAGCACTGCCGCCGCCGCCGCCGCCGCCGCTGCTGCTGCTGCTGCTGCTGTTGCTTCTTCTTCCACCGGAGCATTTCGTTGTCCGCTTACGCGCACGAAAATAGGCAGCTGCCGCGCGAGTCGCAGTTCTGCCGCTGCACACAACGTGCACACACAATCTGCACATGCATACCCTTCATTATATTGACACAATCGATTCTCATAGTGGGATACTGACCAACACGATCTCATTACATTTTTTGAGATCTCATCCATTCACTTCCCTCTCTCGTTACGAAAGGTAGCTTGTCCGTTCATCGGTTGATTGGATCAGCGCTCCAGCTGCGCGGCCTGTGCAGAAGATGCGGCGCGCTTGTCCCTACTGCGGATGCCTGCTGGTTCTCTAGCTTCTGCTCTAGACGCTAGCGTCTTTGTTGTCACTGTTGCCATTACCACGGTCCTCAACAAAGAAGCTTCAGCGAGGCTCGGCCTCCAACGACTCGCATTCGGTTGGTCGAAAAGAGCTGACTAATGTGTGGTGTGTGTGTGTGTGTGTGTGTCTTCGGCGGTTTTACGAAAGATTATTCACTGCAAAACAAAGAAAAGAAAGGAGCGCGCAGAAAAGTCAGACGAGCAGAAAGAAATGAGCTGCTGAAATAGAATACATAATAGAATCCAGGAGATGCGTCAGTCACTGTTGTATATACATTTTATACACCGTAGTTACTTACACCGTACAGCCGTTGTCGTTGTTAATGTCGTTTTTGCTAGTAAAGGCGTATTTGTGTTAATTTCGTAAAGATGAAAAAGAAAGGTTGCAGACTGAAAAGATGATCCGACGGTTGCATCCGATCAGAGGTAAAAGCGGGGGAGTTCATGTTTTATGCAAGTTTTTCGTATTTTAATTCCCATATTTCATATATAATTTGTTTTCGCATGCCGGATGGGGCGTACTATAGACACAAACATTATCAGGTCAGCGTGAAATGGAGGTCGAAGCATGCGGTTAATGATGCGCAGGAACATTTTCGTAGAATCTGTATTTCATACTATATGTGTAGACTCATCAGCATCTATACGTTAGCGTTACAGATCAGGCAACGTCCCCAGCAGACCGATCTGAGAAAATATGGAAAAAAATCGGCATTTTCAAAGCCTAACAATTCAATAGAAGATGAAATTCTTCTTAGTGTACATGGTTGGGCCGTGTATACTACTTTACGCCTTCGTTATATCTACAATAGCTATACTCGATATGGATTTTCAGCTCAGAATATGTCCTGCTTACGAGCAATCGGTTCTGGCTTCGTCGAAATAAAAATAAATAACTTGTTCTAGTACATTGGCGCTGATCTTGCTCAAGCTTGGCTACGAAGTCTTCGCTATTTTTTCAGTAAATCTTTCAATGATTGATCAGTTAATTCAATGATAAGTTACTATACCTTGTATCAAATGTTCACTATCGTTAGAGCTAACGAGAGTAAATTTGCATGTGGAAATAAATGCTGCGCCATAGAACGATCGCTGCGTCAATAAGCACGCGTCGTGGAAATATCGTTCAGTTCAATTGACGAATCTTGTCGTCCGGCTTTACCACTTGTAAGTTTCCTTGTAACTGTTGTAAGCTGCAAAAGTTGAAAGCCGATTTGGTAGTAAGAGTGAAATATTGACTTTGAGTAATCAGACCGACATAGGTCAAGCGAGACGCCTCGTAGAAAGCTTTGAAGCAATAGCGGAAGATCATTTTAAAGGGTTTTGCTATATAGTTAACGATTAGCTGATAGGATCTCACTCAGCCACACGGATCAGTGGAGAAAGTATCTTTCGGAAGGTGTTATTCTGCAAGGGTGGCACGAACAGGCTTACCGCGGCCTTTGAAGATCAAGCTTATATGGTCAGCTTTGTGTGTGTCCAATGGAATTGTCTTAATTTTTTTATTATATCCCATAAGCGCGAAAAAAAAAGTGATCTGATTGCTTGTGTTAACCTGTTATTTGTGGAAGAGAAATCCTTTTGCAAATATTCGTCTTAGCTAACTGCCCATTAGTTGTTCCGGGTGTTTCTATCTGTAAAACCTTTCTCTAAGCCAACATTAGATGGATTTGTCAATGCGACCTTTCAATCAAAGAGCGACGGTTAATTTGTGCAAAAGTAAACATAGCAAGGGAACGTTCTGATAAATCAGAAACATTACGCTCATTCCCGATCCTGTTTCTAGAACTTATAGAAACATATTATTGACTGAAGTTAAACTGTTGCTAGCATACCATTGGTAATCATGTAACTATAAATTTACCAATATGCATTAAGTTACATTGAGTAAAGCATATCCCTCTATACGTATATGCAACTTAAGGTTGGAGCCTTTCGTCTTCGTTGACACCTTCATCGGATGAACGATGCATTGCCTATAAAAGCAGGATCGAATCAAACAATTCGCTCACTAACTATTCTTTAGTCAAACGTATTGTTATTATATTACATGACATAGGGTGTACATATACATACATGTGTGTGACGGATTTGTCTGTTTATGAAAAAAATGCACACGCTAAACAAATCTCGATCTGTCGGCTCTGTTATATCGAGATATCCCAATGTTCCTGTTTATTCAGTCTTTGCTAAAGCGAAACGAAGATCGTCTTGCGGTTCGGAGTCCCAAGGGAGTTCGGGGGCCCCGCTTGCAGGTTCATTCATTGAGCTTCTTGCCCATCGCTTCGCAGGAGCTCAATGCCACAACGCCTCTCCATGACGGCAATCATCGACGTGTTTTGTACATCGTTTCATCTTCGCCCATTTAAATAAGTCTTTAGAACATTGTCGCACTTTCTCGTGCGCCATTCCGTTCTAGGTCATGGTAGTACACGAATCTTTCAGCAATTTAATCGTCAATTCATATCTATACAGGCTTGATGGATCGACAGCCTGACCCGAGACTCTAAACACTATGTACGTGGGCATAATACGCTACCTAATTTCAACTCATTGTTGTTGACTGTTTTCAAACTACGCAGCTTGTTAGAACGTCGAAAAACTTAGTTTTAAGAAGAGATAAACATTTTGTTTATTGATTAACAAAACAGAAATGATAATTAATAGTTCCAAAAGTGACTATTGAATGCTTACGCATCTGACCAGATATGGTAGCTAAATAGTATAAGTTACAAGGTTAAAAATCATGATGGGACTAATAGCTGGCAAGCCAATAGCTGCTATATCAAAACCTTTCACGACGAAACTTTACCCTAATTTCGGCCTTTAACGATCTTTTTTCCGACATTTGGAAACCGCTACTGAAATGGATGAGCATGACCTACGTGACAGGAACTTTGTAACTGGAAGTTCTACTGAAAAGTGGTTGAATTAGCTCAAACTACCGCTTATGGTTCCAATAATGCGCTTACATTCAGCCTTTCGAGTTTGACGAAGGCAGCTTTGAGTCATTTTAAAGGTTGATATTTGTTAGATGAAACGTTAGACGTACTTCTATCTCTATTTTTAATTATACTTATCCTAGTGGAGTATTGAGATGCAATGAAGATACAACGGAGCAGCAGGTTTCATTAGCACCGGATTGTGAGTGAAGTGTTATCATGGATCAGGGCTTCAGACAAGGTCAACGCAGGCTACTTGCTGTCCTTACCAGAGAGGACGATAGGCTTCGCTCCACCCAGCTTCTGCTGGCACGGTCCTGGGGTCGGTGATTAATCGGTTGATTATGTCATGCAATCGCCCCAACAACAACAGCAGTAGCATCAGCAGCAGACACCGCTGAAAAGCGATGCAAGAATCCAACTCAGCACAGCTGCCGCTCTCCCGCATTCGTCACACACTCCCTCGCCGAAGAGCGCGATTGCAGATAGATCGCCAGATAGGCGCCCTCCCTGCCTGCGCATATACGAGCTGGCGCACCATTTCGGAGACGGCCTACGAAACGGGGTTGTCTCGCGCTCGCTGCTCATCTTCTAGCGGTTTCTGATGTCAACGCTATCAGTCTATAGCTGTAATAATAAGTGGATTGAGCCTGATCATACAAGTCATACTATATTGTATACCAGGACTTGCTAGTCAGGGTCCCACCAACGACATATGCTACACGACAAATGTGATTAAACACACAAATAAATAATTTACAAAACGCGTTATGTATATTGAGTTCGTTTTGTTTTATTTACTATTGGCCAGGCGCCTTTGTCCGTCCCAGTATTTGCTAAAAAGTAAAACACGTTACCTGGAAGGCTGTGTCCAGCCCTTTTGGGCTCACTGAAGGCGTTCAGGTAATGGCTGACACTTATAATACGCACGTAACAATAGGATGAACAATATGCTGAAGATAAGATACACTACCCAGATTCGATTCATTGTGATCGATGACTATGTGCCTTCATCAAACCCTTATCGCTTGAAGTCGTCAAGAAATATAAGTCGTGAATGGCTGGTTTGGGGCGTACTCTTTAACGACAAGCAGCGCTTACTGGTGGCAATAAAAGGCCCCAGGAGCAAGAAGGCTAGAACAATTACTGTTACGAGCTTGTATACTTGTAATTGAAACATAACTGAGACAGGTAGATATACTATGATGTCTGTACTCAGAACGTGTTGATCTACTATTAATTAGTAAGCCGGTTACCTCAATTTGTGTTCCACAAATTCCACTTACAAACAGCTTAAATTAAACACGTTCGCTTTGACTAAAGATCTACCGTGGGCTGTCGTCGATTTATGGTGCGAGCGAAAGTGTATCTGTATCGATAGATACGTTCCAATCAACTTGCTTAACTTACAAATTCACTTACAAAATTCCTTTGTACTAACATTATTCATAAATAGAATACTAATAGTCGAGTGCATCTCCAGGAATATCTTTCGAGGCTTAGCGGTTAGCAATCTTGCTTGCAACCGCACACCTCATCTTAGTACACCCTCACAAAAAACCCCTGAGAATTTCCCTTATCAGAGGAAAAGTTTACTGTGGATCTTGTAAATAAAGTGACTGTGCCCGTCCCAATCAAATTCAACATTTATAATCTCTAGCAGAGAAAACGAATACTGCCTTCTTTCAACATCAACTGCGATGCGTCCATGCGTTTGCTTGACGGAAAGAATATGATTACTTTTTAAGCGCAGGCTTTGTTGCGTCTTCTGTTGGCTAGGCAACGTTCATTTGACTGCTGCCGATCGCGGCGCCTTTTTTCAACATACCGAACTTGTCTCACCGTAGTTCAAACGCCTCTGTACAGGGCTTTTCCGCTGCTGATCTATAAGAATCGTAGTGGTGAAGGACGTTCGTTATCTAAATACTGGACAGAAACACGTGCTATGCTCGTGTGAGGCAGTGGCTCCTTACTATTAATTCTGTCGTTGTAGTTTGTTATATAGTTCGTTAGCTGGCTGGCT